>NC_064564.1:76831551-77131551 GCF_937001465.1 Orcinus orca | reverse complement strand
ATTTTTTAAAGCTCCCTGGGTGGTTCTCATGGGCAACCAGGGATGAGGACCAGAGGCCTTTCTCAGTGAGAAAATTAAACCGTTCTCTATATGGCAGATTACTTTTACTATGGAACACCTGAGAAAGGCCAAAAGTCGATCCTCGGTTCCTGCCCTAGTACAGGCAAGATGGCCCTGCAGGCCTTTGGCTGAGGCTTTAAACTTCTCATGGAAACTGACCCACAGGTTTGCAACCTCCTCACATGTTCACTCCCGCCCCCTCCGCTACACAGGCACAGCCGCCCATCTTTAAGTCCACGTTCTTTCACACAGTCAAGTGGGACATTGACAGTAAGTAGTGCTTTACATAAGACACAAAAAGTTATACGCAGATTGTAAGGCTAGAGCAGAAAGGCTGTAGGAGCGCACTGCATCTTCATGTTTGACCAAAAACATTTCCCTGAGTACGTTCTAGGATGTGGGTGGCCCAAGGTTTCTCCTGCCACGTGAGTTCATGCTCAAGCTCTCACTGTGGTTAGGGGGCTGCCTCTGGGTATCTATCTCATGTTTGCTTGGTGGCAACATAAGGGGCTAAACTACCACTGGCTGCCTTGTTGGAGTGAATCCTGTGATTGTAGTTGACAATATTGTATTGTATACTTGAAAGTTGCTGAGGGAATAGAGCTTAAATGTTCTTACCAAAGAAGAAGAAAAAAAAAGAGGTAACTAAGGTCAGTGTCAACTGACCTTACTGTGGTCATCATTTCAAAATACATACATATATTAAATCATCACAGTGTACGTTCTAAACTTATACAATGCTATATGTCAATTATATCTCAATAAAACTGGGGGGGGGGGAAGGAAAGTCCTGGGCTTCCCTGGTGGCGCAGTGGTTGAGAGTCCGCCTGCCAATGCAGGGGACACGGGTTTGTGTCCCGGTTCGGGAGGATCCCACATGCCGCGGAGCGGCTGGGCCCATGAGCCATGGCCGCTGGGCCTGCGTGTCCAGAGCCTGTGCTCCGCAATGGGAGAGGCCACAGCAGTGAGAGGCCCATGTACTGCAAAAAAAAAAGAAAAGGAAAGTCCTTTCCCTAAGAATGCTTCTCTCACTTGCTTGAGAATTCCTCTAGTGATGGGCAATTTATATTTAATTAATTTTTCTTTTCCCTGACAACGGATAAGAAGCAAAGAACTCACGCCCACTTAAAACATAAGGAAGCATAAATAATAGCAGATCCTTTCTTGAACGTGTAGGGATTGAAATGCCAAATGGGACATGGAATAGGAGACCCCGGGCAGGAGAGGCTGCAGGTGATGAAGATGAGGGTGGCTTTAGGGAGACGAGAGGCTTGGAGAAAACCCTCTATGGTACAGCTTTCATTATGCTGCTATAAACCTATAATGGATTAAAATTTTAAGAAAAAATTTCCATTTTGGGTGACTTTTAAAGGCCCATCATCTCTGTTGTAAATCTTCACATGAGAATCCTTTTTGATCAGCTACCGTTGTGAGGAGGGTCAACGTGATTCATTGCTAATAAGTTACATCATCAAAGCTAAGGAATGATTCATTTAAAATAAATCATAAACTGGAGCAGGTTCAAAATATGCTTCCTTAAGGAGGAGGGAAAGAGCTGACACCACAGCTCTGGGACTGGGATGGAACTGCGCAAACCCCAGAACCTACTTAGAAGAAACACATCATCCCAAGTAGGTTCCCTGGGATGTGGTGCTCGGCCATGTACCCGGAAGTCTTTACCTTTGCAAACCTTGGTCTCTTTTTCAAAGTAAGTTCCTTCTGGACACTCCTCCAAACACTGCCCATCGTAGAGAAACAAGGACGCCTCAGCACAGAGGTCACAGTCATCCATTGAGGGGCCACTGCACTCCAGACAGTCTTCATGGCAGGGAACACAGTGCTGTGCATCTGCGTAGAAGTGCCTGGGACAGGACTGGTGGCACGTATCCTTGTACAGGAAGGACTCAGGCATGCATTCTGTGGGCAGAGGGAAGCAGCAAGTTACCCCCAGGGGAGCAGCAGAAAGGAATTTATTCATTCTGCAGTGGGCTAGCCCATCGCCCATCTCTTTGACTCATTTGACCCCACTGTACATTTGCCCCACTCCCACCTTCCCAGGGCCTGTCCTCCTTGTCTCACAAGCCCTGCCTAGGGAGAGGAGACCACATATGGTGGCCCAATTAGATGGTGCTGGGTTCACATCCTGAAATGATCTGCCCCTTCAATTGCAAAAACTTGTGCTACGGCAGATGAGTCATGGAGATGCTGGACGTGTTGTTCGAAAACCCAGAAAGTATTACCAGATTTTTAAAATTGTATTGAGCACCTCAGGCTCTATTTAATACAAAATGCAGTTTAGGAATTCGTGGATCAGTTAATTTTTCATTCACTGATAGGGTAAACCAATGAAATATACATGGTTAATCAGTATGAAGAATGCATTGTATATTTATTTTATTTGTGCCTATCCTCTTATTTGGGGAGGAATTCCAGAAAACTCTTAGGTTACACCAAGAGAGTCCTTTGGATTGGACAGAGCCAGTTAAATGAGTCTGTCTTGTCCTGGAGAGGAAATTAGCCTTTCTTAGGAGATAATTTCAGGGAAAAAAAAAATCCTAGCCAGAGTGCTACTCTCAGAGTCTTATAGTGGCCTGAAATTTTCTTTTGTATCTTTTATAACAGTTGAAATTCTCCAGCCACCTCTATTTTATTAATATCAGTCTCTCCTATGAGATTTTGTGTTCAAAGAGGCAGAGACTTTGGGTTCTTTTCTGTATCTCTAACACCTGGGATGGTGCGTACCACACCCTAACTGCCCAGTACATGTGTGGGAGAAATCGTGCAAAAAAGGGGCTCTTGTCTGTCTTAATTTGCAGACTCCATCATGGAAAGGCTTTATGTCACCCTCAGTCTCCTCAACGACACCCATGGAGGTCAATTTCAGTAAAGGTAGGGAGACTGGCTCCTCCATTTCTCCTTGGACAACCCACCCTCAGATAGTGGGTCCCCACACTCTCCCCTGTGGGGCTCCCAGGTACCTTTGCATATTTTCTCATGGATGCAGTCCTGACACATCTCTGGACAGTGCTTGCACACCCCCTCCACGGCCACGTGCCTCTCGGGGCAGGTTTCCCGGCATACCCCGTGGTCAAGGACGAGGCCTCTTTCACACGAGTGGCAGTTGGAGGCATTCCCTTCACATGTTCTGCAGGAAGGGCTACAATGTTCACAAGTACCATCTTCTGCATAGAAGCCCCTGTGGGGAGAAGAGGGAGCCCCTGGAGAAGCTTTCCAACTAGGGCAGTGATTCACACCTGGCAGCTGAGACTTAGGACTGAAAACGGGAGGATCATGGCTATTGTTGACCAAAATGAATCCATCAGAATTCCTGGGGAAGTGTGGTAAAAATCAAGTTTGGAAAAATAAGATGAAAGGCATAGGTATTATTCTTGTGAATTTTGTGTGTTTGAAAACAACTTTTAATTTGTATATAGTTTAGTTATCTTCCGATTTTGTTTTATCTCCTAATCTTCATTTGTTTTTCCTTTTTTGTTAGAGACTTATGTTAGAAGAGAAAATGCTTTTTATTCAATTTAGTATGTTTTTAATTTTAAAACAGTTTAAAATTTAACAGATAAAAATATTTTTAAGAGGATCAAAAGGTTTAATGACCTATACAATTTTTGTATATGAAAAGGAAGGGAATACCCTTGGAGTAATCATTTAAAACACGAGGACCACCTGTGACCCATAGAGTATTATAGCAGCTGGACCCTGTGGCATAGGGAGACCCCTCTTGCCTCAGACCCATTACAGCCACTACCCTTCTTGTTAAGGCCACCGAGAAAATTGTTGTGGAATCCCCTTTAACCATTTTTGCTCCTCATGAAGTAGAAGCTCTCCTGAATTCTCATCACATTCACCATTTCTCAGCCAGACACTTCCTATGAAGTCTTTTTGTTAACTGCTCCTCACATAACTCTTTTATGTTATAAGAACCTTAACCCGGCTACTTTTCTTCCTTCCATCGCTGATGAAATACCCCACCACTGGTTACTGCTGACGGACCGCCTCCTGATTCCTTATAATGATCTACAGGAAATTCTATTGGATAACACTGACATCTTGTTCACGGATGGTCTTATTTAACAAGGTGACAATAGTAAATATTGTGCTGGGTATGTTATTACAACTCCTTTTGATGTTGTTGAAGCAGCATCTTTACCTATGGCTACTTCACCCCAGCAGGCTGAATTATATGCTCTTACACAGGCTTGTACTTTAGCTAAGGACAAAACTGCCAATATTTATACTGATAGGAGATATGCTTTCAGAATAATGCATGGTTTTGGAATGTTGTAGAAGCAAGGTAGAAATAAAATTTTCAATGGCCCCTATGTTCAGGAATCAGTGGATACAGTACTTTTACCTGTCACTTTAGCTATTAAGATTCTGGGGCTTGTAGTTTGACTCTGGAAGTCAAAACTACAAGCTAGGGGAAACCATCCTGTTGATACTTTCGCAAGGAATGATGCCCTTAAAGGGTCAAAGAGCAGCCAAGTGATATTTTATAATATCATTTCCTCAAGTGATAATTTAGAAAAAATGGCTAGAGAGGCCCAACAGTTGGCCTCAAAAAAGAAAAAAATTTTGGAAATTCAGTAGTTGTTGGTTTGATTAAAAAGAGAAAGCTCTAGTTTGGACCATATAACAAGCCAGTCCTACTGGAGACTGTGAAATTCCCACTCCCCACCACTGTACATGCATTAAACCTTCAGTCTAGGGCTTCCCTGGTGGCGCAGTGGTTGAGAGTCCGCCTGCCGATGAAGGGGACACGGGTTCGTGCCCCGGTCCGGGAAGATCCCACATGCCGCGGAGCGGCTGGGCCTGTGAGCCATGGCCGCTGAGCCTGCGCGTCCGGAGCCTGTGCTCCGCAACGGGAGAGGCCACAACAGTGAGAGGGCCGCGTACCGCAAAAAACAAACAAACAAAAAAAACCCTTCAGTCTATGACAAAATGATAGCCTTCATGAATCAGTACTGGTGGGGAAACATTAACAAGGCAACAAAGAGTATTTACCTCATTTCTCCCACTTGTCCAAACTACAACCCAGGGAAGGCTCTTCATACTGTTTCCTGACATTTTAAACTGCCTGATGGACCACTTGAGGTCTGGCAAATGGATTACATAAACGTCCTCTGTCTAATGGATGTAAATATGTTTTAGTCATGGTCTGTATGTTTTCACTCTGGACTGAAGCTTTCCCTTGTAGACAGGCTACTGCCTTTTCTGTGGCTAAATCCTTTGGAAAGCATTTTCCCTGCCTGGAACTCCTCTTGAAGTTCATTGTGATTGAGGAACCTATTTTATTGATCAGGTACTTAGATAAGTCTGTACTGTTTGGCCAGTTTTACAACACTTTCACTGTGCTTACCACCCTCAACTCTCTGGTTTAGTAAAACACACTAATGGCATTACTAAGACTCAGTAGGAAAAATTTGTAGAGGCCCTCCAAATACCTTGGCCACAAGCATTGCCATTGGTACTTCTAAATCTCATATCCACTCCTTTTGGAATTCATAAACTCTCACCATTTGAGATAGTCACAGGATGCCCAATGAACTTGGCTTCTAGTTATTTTGACCCTCAGCCAATAAAAGGAGAGGTACACCAATATTGCAAAGGCCTAACTGCTTCTATTAAAAGTAAACATGCTTTAGTAGAGCAATCTTTTCACAGTATGGCCATGGGAGATGAAGACCTTAAGCATCATACCTTGCAAACTGGAGATTTCATCTCTTGGAAAAGATACCTCCAGAAGAACTCTCTTTAACCTTGCTGGAAAGGTCCCTATTACATACTGCTAACCAACTCTTGTGCTGCCACACTCCAAGGAACAGACTCTTGGATTCACTGGACACACATAAAGGAAGCACTGAACCCTGATTTGACCTGCACATCATCTGGTGACCTGAAAGTAAAGATTTCCCAGAATTGAAGCAGATGACATCTGATGAGACGACTTTCCCAAGATATCTGGACTAGACCTGTTGGAAGTTGTTGCCACACCTTTGGTGACGACATCTTCAAATGAACTCCAATATCTATGATCTTCATAACATATGGACTGTAGATAAAAAGTGCTGGAGATTTCTCCCTCCTGCCACTCCTTGCTACTTGAATGTGACCTTACTAGGTTTCCAATCTGTACAGTTTCCCTCTGACATGAGACATTACACCCAGGAAAAGTCCTTCCTGACGTTGAGGGACAAAAAGCTGCTGAAATTAGAAAACCTGATTCCTGACCAGTGATCTTGATCAAAAAGGGAAAATGTAAAAAAAAAATAATGAGAAGCCTCAATTAAATAGAGTTGGGAGACCAGAAGGGGAGTTCTCACACCCTGTGACAATAGCAAAGTCGAAGACGAAGAAGAAAGTCTCCTTTTCTTTCCTGGCAAGGACTCAGCCAATGAAAAGCCACAAACTCTTTGTTTACTAAGCCCTCCCAACTTCTTTTCCTCTATAAAATTGTTCTCCTTCCTTTGCTGTGCAGGAACTTGCATGTGGCTCACCATGTTTACAGACCTTGAATTGCAGTTCTCTGCTGATCCCAAATAAACCCTGGAGAAATACCTGACAGTCTGTTCATCAGGTCAACACAGGCAAGCACATTTCATTTTAAGCCTCTGATTCTCTTCTGGTAACATGCCATTGGCTAAAGCAAACCAAATTACCCAGATCAAAGTCAAGGGTCAGGGAAGTCCATTCTGCTACTCATGGGGAGTGTCGCAACATTACAGGCAGAGGGCATAGATACAAGGAAGGGTAAAGAATTGCAGCAAGTAACTCAATTTACTACAGTCCTCTTTGAATCCTAAAGCCAATAAAAGAACCTTCTTATATAGCATCTTTAGTTGATGTTTTAATTAATTAATCAGCTAACTCATTCACATCCATTTAATCATTCTTTCAGTCACTAATTTCTTATATTCAGTAAACAAAAATGTACTGAATGTGTCAGGAAGAAATAGGACAGGGGTGAACAAAAGTCACATTTCTAATGTAGTTTTAAGTAGAAAAATTGGAGAAGAAAGAAGTGTAGGTAGAAGAGGGGTAACTAAATAGTGTCCAGGTGAAAAGTAAGGCCAGGCTTCCTTACTCATTAGTATCCTTAGTTTTTCTTTGGACCATGATGGAGAACACTTGAAGAACAAAGACAGTACTACTACTTTGTCCAACAAGTCAATCTCTTAAAATTGCATTTAACAAGACAGTGGATAGAAATGTATTATATGCTCATCAAGAGTTTGATTGAATTTGAGAAATTTGAAATTAAGGAAATTTAATGCATTCTTAAACATATCCCATCTACCTGAATGAGAATTTGGTAGATTGATTATTTCTTTGTGTGTAGCAAGGGATTTGGCCTCCTCCAAAGAGAGGTCTAGCCTTTCTCCCTAGCTAACTTCTAAATTCTTGGAATTCACCAAGTGGTAGGAATGTTATATGCTCCTCTGACCACCTTAGAATTTATGCTAACAAAATAACGCAAGGTGGGACCAGTCATAGTCTGTAGTTTTAGGGTGGGGATTGGCCATGCAGGAAAGACCAACCTGTGTTTAGTGGTTGGGGGCTTTGGGCTATGTGATATCACCTGGCTTCTGGGGAAATTTCAGTGCTAGGCCTGGTCAAGGTCTCTGCAGAATAGTTGTTGGGCACTTAAGGTGAGCAATTCTAGTACAGATTTTGAAGAAATGCAGCATGAAGAAAACTTTCTCAGATTCTTCTCATAAGGGAGTCAGTGGATGTCGGAGGAGATGCTGAAATGAAAGGAATAGATTCAAGCCAAAAAAGAAGGCAAAGCTGTTGAAGACGACTACTAATTCAAAAATACAGGAATCTGAGAAACTTGTCAGATGGGAGGCAGCTAGAAGGCAACGTGAGAAGGTGTTTTTCAGAGAGCCACTTTGCTGAAACCAGCCTTCTCCGCATAGATCTGGCCAGTAATTAGTCTTCCTGTCTTCTCCCTGCACTTACAAGACTTTTTAGTTAATGCTTTATTTCACTGTTATTTTTATTTAAGAAGACAAATTTTTTTTGGAGAAGAAATGGCCACATGTATTAAACTGTTAAATTCAAAGTACTTTACGTTGAAGTCTTTCGATCAAGATAAATATATGTAATTCAAAAGCTGTGTGGTTCTGGAACTTTATGTATATTTTACAAACACCTAAGACAGTGACAGCCAACGCTTAAAGGAAGACCATGTTTTCTTCCACCAGAGCTTCAAATCTGTTCATATGTGGTGGATTTGAGCACACTTTAAGTTTTGCGCTACCTTTTAAACAATTACTGTAATGATGTATGTTACCGCTTGAACTTTTTAATTTGATGAACATATACCATATTTGAAAAAGCAGTGGCCACTAATGCCGATTTATAAATAATTCTGAATACCTGGATATCATTTCTTTGCAGGTTGTGTTTCTGTTATAAATCTTATTGCTATTTTAGGATGGCTCACACCCCAAAGGGCAATTTTGCAGGAAGAGAAAGCTGCCTAGCCAAGCTGGGTATCATACGTTCCTCAGACTTTATCTCCCCTGTTGTTTCGTAAACATAAAGACGGAGGACTCCACAGTAATAAGACCACCCTATTTAAGACAGGAAAGCACGTACTTGTGATTCCATAGTCTGCAGGATTTTCAGGGCGTGTTAGTAGCTTCCCTATTGCTTAAAAAAAAAAAAGAAAAGAAAATATCTTGGCTGCCATGTATCTGCGTAGGGTCCCATTGCTTCTTTTTATTCCTCCAAATCTGAGTGGCTCAACCCAGATTTGGAGGAAAAAAGTGTGGAATGGTCAACTAATTGGATGAAAGCAAAATGCATCTCTTTCTGCCTCACTTTAATGCATTTTCAATTCCTGGAACATTTGAAGAATCCAAGAGATAGTAGGAAGATGGTGGTAATGATTAGATAAGTCAGGTGATGATAATGACAACCAGTTCAGTCCCACCGTGACAAAGGTTAACAAGGAAGCAATGATTGACTTTGGTAAGTAGATTTCTGACCTTCACCTTTGTTGTAGAATATCTTTGCTAACTTTGCTGAGGCGGAAGCATGGTGGCTGGGGAAGGAGAGCTGGGTGTTCCCTGGCTCAGTCTCCCCTCATACTCCTTTCTCCCTGCTGTGCTGGGTTCTCTTACCCTGACCCTTTCACCATTAAGCCTCTTCTCAAATACCCAACTGGGGAGGAACCTTGAAAATATTATGCTGAATAAAAGAAGTCAGTCACAAAAGGTCACATTCTGTAGTATTTATATAAAATGTTCAAGAATAGGCAAATCTATAGAGACAGAAAGTAAATTAGTGGTTGCTTAGGGCTGTGGGAAATTGAGAGTAACTGCTAAAAGGGTATAGAGTTTTCTTTGGGGGATGATGGAAGTATTTTAAAATCAATTGTGGTGAGGGTTGCACAACTCTCTGACTATACTAAAAACCATTGCATTGTACACTTTATGTGGGTGAATGGTGTGGTATGTGAATTATATGTCAATAAAGCTGTTATAAAGAAAGAAAAAAGAAACCCCAGTTGGATGAAAATGTGGCATAGTGCAATGGTTAAGCACATGAACTTCAGTGCTACAGAGATTTGGGTTGGAATCCTGACCATGCCATGTGTTAGCAGTGTGATATTGGGCATGCTACCCCTTTCCTCACCCATAAAATGGGAAATAATGATATAGTGTCCCTCAGTAACTGCAGGAGATTGGTTCCAGGACCAGACATGAATACCAAAATCCATGGGTGCTCAATTCCCATAGCTGGCCCTTTATATCCATGGTTCTGCATCTGTGGATTCAATCAACCATGGATTCTATAGTACCGTATTTACTGAAAAAAAAACATCTGCGTGTAAGTGGAACCTCACAGTTCAAACCTGTGTTGTTCAAGGGTCAACTGTATCTGGATAAGAAGATTCTTGTTAGGATGAATAGGATGGTGCCTTTGAAACCCTTAGTGCAGTGCCTAGATATTGCAAGCTCTCAGTAAGTAGCTGTTTTTAAATGGTTTCTTCTTCCTTGGAAACTTTTAGCCCTTTGTGTATTAAGGACCTGAGAAGTATGACATTGATTGATGTAACCTTCCCGACTGGATTGTAAGCCTGTTGTAAGCTCAGACTTCCTTCACTTGATCTTAGCTTCCAATATCAATTCTTAAACCCAGTAGGTACTAAACATGTATCTGTAGAATTGAATTGGATACATTTGGCTTCTACACTAGATTGGATGCTTTTTTTTTTAAAAAATTATTTATTTATTTATTTATGGCTGTGTTGGGTCTTCGTTTCTGTGCCAGGGCTTTCTCTAGTTGTGGCAAGCGGGGGCCACTCTTCATCGCGGTGCGCGGGCCTCTCACTATCGCGGCCTCTCTTGTTGCGGAGCACAGGCTCCAGACGCGCAGGCTCAGTAGTTGTGGCTCACGGGCCCAGTTGCTCCGCGGCAGGTGGGATCTTCCCAGACCAGGGCTCGAACCCGTGTCTCCTACATTGGCAGGCAGATTCTCAACCACTGCGCCACCAGGGAAGCCCAGATTGAATGCTTTTTGAGTGTCAGTACCATGACTTATATTTGTACCCAACAGGATCAATCTCAGTAACAGATACCAACAGGTCACTAGAAAATAGGTGTTGTTTTTATCATGTTCTTTTAAGCAGTGGGCAAATAAAATTTCTAGTTCCTTCAGATGTTGTAGGCTGCTTCCCCAAACTCATTTCTTGCCTCCCTCTCTCCACTCTTCCTGGCTGTCGGTGTTGTGATTTTTGTGGGTGTTCAGGGGCAAATCTTGTTCAACCTACATCAATCCTTACATTTCCATTCTCCTTGCCAGCGATCAGTTTAGGAAGATGTTAGTGATGCATTCTGGCTGAAGAGATGTGAAGGGAAGTCTGAGGGAGTTTTCTTTCCTCTTAAAAAGAGATAAACAAGGAGAAAGGCACCCTTTTCTGTCTCATGTTTTTGCAGTATGGGGTGGTGCAGTTGGGGATGGACAGACAACGTGGGCTTGGGGAAGGACAAGCTGAGGAAGGTACAAGAGGAAAATGGAAAGATTGTGGGTTTCTAATGAAGCGTTGGCCACTGAAATGACCAATACGAGATTTCCAAACTTTTTATTGTATGCATTCATACACCCCACATTTTCTGTCCTGCTCTTTGACATTTCTGCTGCTTGTCACTGAAATTTTCCTGATGAACTTTTCCATTTGCTATTACCACTTCCCATTTAGGTAAATCCTGGAGGCAGGACCATTGATAGGAAGAGTAAAGGAATTGTAAACCAGGGGACCAAGGAAGCCATGAGGAACCAATCAATAACTAGGCAGGTATTACTCTTTATTACCTGTGATTCATACCTCACTTTCGACATGAAGAAGAGGTCCGTGTGTTCCACAGCCTATCACAGCCTCACTTTTGTGATGGAAAAAAAAAACCCCTGACAACTGTTTGATCATAATTACAAGGTAAAAAATAAACATATTTTCATAAAGGTAAAAATATATACATCTCATGGTCACAAGGGAGAAGCGTGCATCTGGCCTTATGGAAGCTTTGGCTGCTGTGGCTGACAGTGATGTCAGACAGTTGAGAAGGGAGGCGGATGTAGGTGTTCTAACCAAGGAAGAGAAGAGGTCCTTGGTGAATGGGAAGGAATTGCCCCCAAAGTACTGCAGGGGAACGAACACAAGTAGCAAGTGAAAGGAAGAGGAAAACTTACTCAGGGCACCTGGTTAAGCACCTGCCTTGATGGAGGAGGAGGGGGTGGTCTGGCTGCGTTTGGCACTCTTTGCAAAGATTGGCTCCAGAGCAAGAGGCACAGTCCTCTGTACAGTTCTCACAGCTGCCGCTTCTCACTGAGGGCCACATGCCTTGGGGACAGGATGGGACGCAGGTCTGAGCCAACAGATATGTGCCTAGAAACCCAGGGAAGAAGGCAGGTCAGACGGTCATCGTGTGTCTAATCTAACAGCACACGCATCCACGCAGAGAACTGATGTTCCTGACAGCTTTTTTTTTTTTTTTTTTTGCGGCACCCGGGCCTCTCACTATTGTGGCCTCTCCTGTTGCGGAGCAAGGGCTCCGGACGCGCAGGCTCAGCGGCCATGGCTCACGGGCCCAGCCGCTCCATGGCACGTGGGATCCTCCCGGACCGGGGCATGAACCCGTGTCCCCTGCATCGGCAGGCGGACTCCCAACCACTGAGCCACCAGGGAAACCCCTGACAGCTTTTTTAACTGCTCCAAAGCCCTGAGTATCGGGAACACTTATATCAGGATTACCAAAACATCTATTAGTGACGCTAAGTCCCCCAAGATGAGTTAAAGCTCTAGAAAGGAAATTGACCACAGGCTTGTTTCTTTGACTTTCCTATTGATACTGCTACGGGTCACCATGGGGCTTCCCATTGCCCAGGTGGTCCATCTATTGAGACCTTTGTCTTAAGCACTTTGTCTATTAAGACCTTCCTGGTGTGAGGCAGTTATACACGCACATCTTGATGGAGTCTATTCTGCTTCCCAAAGCCTATCCTGTTAGGACACTAGCATAGTAGCAACCCTTCCACCCAACTCCACCTTTAATGGACAGTCCATCTATTTAGTTTTAATGGAAAAAAAATAAGATAACATTATTTTTAAAGAAAGCAATTTAAAAATCACCCTGAACTCCAAAATTCCAAGAAAACTCCATCAATTTTTGTGTGTTGACTTCTATATACTGTAGGAGTAGGATCATGGCATACCTGTCATTTTAAGTTCTGTTGTTTTTGTGTCTCATCTCACTATTAACATTGCACGTTTCAACATAATGATCACTTTAATAGTGATTCTTAAATTCTTAATTCCTAACGTACCATGTTAATAAAGTGTCCCCCTAATTCAGGGAACTTATTTCTGATGTGTTTTTATAGATGATGAAGCAATTAATTTGTTGAGCTGTTATGTTGTGCTTTTTTTTTTCTCCCCTAAATTCAGTACCAAAAATGAAGAAAAATAGCAGGTAGACTCTCTATCCCCACCTAGATTCTCCACCTTAATTCTCTTGTTTCAGCTAATGCACTTTAAAAGAACAATGGAACCTCTAGAAAGGTCAGGGACCCTAACAAACTCTGTGGCCAAATCAATCACAAACTTCATCGTGCTTTTGGAAAAGAAACATTTCTTTCCTTTTTTGTTCTGGTCCCTTGAAAGCCAGTTTTTATTATAGGTCAGTGTTTAGGTCCCTGTGTTTCTCCAGCATAGCTACTGTGATAGCAACATGTGATGGGACTAGTTCAAGTCCTGCAAACCCCTTACACAGAGATGCTGATGTACATGAGTTACAGCAAATTGGCTTTGCCGCTGCTTCCTTCTGTCGCACGCGACACTCACCTTTTGGACACGAAGTGCACAGGGTTGCAGATCCATGGCAGGTTTTGCAAGAAGAATGACAAGGCTGGTATCTTCCCAAGAGCTCTGTGTAGGGAAAGAAACAAGAAGTCTGTCTCTTTTGAACAGGTTCAGAGCCCTGCAGTGTTGGAAAAGATCTCATAGGTAATCTCATTTCCCTTTTCACCCCAAATAGAATCCCTTCAGGTTGACATTGGCTAAATCTTTGCACCACCCACTGCCTACCATGTGGACTTCATTTATTTTATTTTTTTCTTACTCTGTCATTGACAATTGATTATCAAGGCTTTCTTTGCAGACTATCCTATTAAGACAGGATAGCCTTAAATACTAAGGGGATATTTGAATTAACAAATTTTACTTCTTTCATATTTAAAAAATGTGTGGGGTAAGGGAATGTGTGGTTGTGTGTACGCATGCAGGAGTTTTTGCGTCAAAAGTAATCACTTATTTCTCCAGCATTCTTAGATGACCACTTCTCTTCACTCCAAGATGATAACTGAGAATTCACTGTGCTTTTTTGATGTTGTTCTTTGGAACCAGATTTCACAGTTGGTCAATGTTTGGGTCTCTGTGTTCTTCAGAGTAGCCACTGTGGGATGCAGCCTAAATTGATCTCCTCTTAAATTTGTCCCCAACGTTAAACATCAGTATAGCAGAGGCACCCGAGAGCTTTCTGGCTGGTCAGGTGGTGGGCAGGCCATTCCAGGTTAATATGCCATTAAGCTGGGAAACATGCGGGCTGTTTCCCCTCTCTTCCGGCACAACCATTTGCTGGGCAGGCTTTTCCAGGAAGGCAGCAACTCCACTGGGCAGTTGTGCAGACATACGTAACAGCCTCAATAACATCACCCAATCAATATACATAGAGATCTTGACTAAATTTCAGTAATTGCCTAGGAATCAGCATGACTCACACGGGGGAAAGTTAGAAAAAGAAGTTCTAGCTCAGAATGTGTCATATGAATGACCCTGAAGTTCAGTTAGTTGTTATTGTTGGCATTTTACCATTCACCTCCCCTCCCTCCCTCCCTCCCCTCCCTCCCTCCCTCCCTCCCTCCCTCCCTCCCTCCCTCCCTCCCTCCTCCCTCCCTCCCTCCATCTTCCTTCCTCCCTCCTCCTTCCATCCTTCCTCCCTCCCTCCCTCCCCTCCCTCCCTCCCTCCCCTCCCTCCCTCCCTACTTCCTTCCTTCCTCCCTTCCTCCCTCCCTCCCCATCCCTCCCTCCCTCCCTCCATCCTTCCTTCCTTCCTCCCTCCCTCCCCCCTCCCTCCCTCCCTCCCTCCATCCTTCCTTTCTTCCTTCCTCCCTCCCTCCCTCCCTGCCCTCCCTCCCTCCCTCCCTCTATCCTTCCTTCCTTCCTCCCTCCTCTCCTCCCTCCCTCCTTCCTCCCTTCCTTCCTTCCTTCCTTTCTCCCTCCCTTCCTCCCTCCTTCCTCCCTCCCTTCCCTCCCTCCCTCCCCTCCTTCCTTCCTCCCTCCTTCCCTCTCTCCTTCCTCCCCTCTTTCCTTCCTTCCTTCCTCCCTCCCTCCTCCTCTACTTCTTTCCTCCCTCCCTCCCTCCCTCCCTCCTTCCCTTCCTTCCTTCCTCCCTCCCCTCCCTCCCTCCCCTCCCCTCCCTCCCTCCCTTCTTTCCTTCCTTCCTTCCTTCCTATTCTCTTGCCTTTCATTTCCTTCCTTCTCCTCCCAAGAGTCAGTCTCTAGTCACACCTGCCTTCATATCCCAGCTGTGCTGCTTCTGGTAGGGTAACCATGGATACAGTAATTAAACTCTCAGAGTCCTAATTTCCACGTCTCTAAAATGAGAGCAAATGATTCTTCCCTTACAGGACTCCTGTGAAGCCAGAGTGAGTTAACCTGTGAAGCATGCACGGAGTGGCTCAGTAAATGGTGGATCCTCCTCCTTCCTTTCTCCTCTCTCCCGATTTCCTCATTTGTTACCATTCCACCCCCATTCTCAGGCTTCTGTTTTATTTCCCGTTCTCTTTCGTTCCATACTTGGAGTGGCACCAGGAGGCATTGCTTGGTTTCTCTGATGGCACTCATGGTTAATAAACTGCTGAGCCTTGCTACAGAGAAAACTAGGTAGGTAGGTAGGAAGGTAGATAGCTATGGATACATGGATATAAATGACTGTCGGTCCTGCCGTTCTGTGTGGAAGCTGTTTCCTAGTTTGGAAAGAAAATTTTGTACTGGTTTTCCAGTAGACCACCGACTGATGTACTTTCCCTGGGGGATTTGTTAAGCGTTCAGTTAGCCAGTGCAGAGCAATGCTAGTCCCAAGATTTTCACGAAAGTGATGATGATGAATGTGTTCACTGACCTTATTGGGGTAATCACTTTGCAGCGTACACATATATCAAATCATCATGTTACACACGGTAAACCTACACAATATTGTATGTCAATTATATCTCATTTAAGCTGGGGGAAAAAAGATGCTTACTTTCTGAGAGCAGTTATTCAAAGAATAATAACAAAATAATATTCATTAGCTCTTGAGCGCCTGGAAAATCGTTATTATATATCAAGGCCATGGGTTGATTTTGTTTTGACTTTTATCATTTTTATGCTAAAATGTTATATTTAAAAAGATAAAAGTTTTCATTAATTTTATCATATTTAAAAATATATAATGTATATATTTACACATATACATGCATTTGTAATTACACATACGTATCTCACATTCTGGCAGTTGGATATTTTACTCCAATATACTTGGTATAAAATTCTGTAATGTCCTCATTCCTCCACTAGAGGGTACTCTGCACACACAGTTAGCAATCAGGCGTCAGCAAATGGATAAAGTCATCTCCAGCCAGAGCTCTTCTATCATGAAAGATTAGAGACTTAATGTCAACAAGTAAAATTTGACCTTGATCATAGTTTCTCTTTTTGCTACTCCAGAAATTCTAGACTGAACAAGACCTCCCCCACCTCAAAAAAAAAAATATCACCTTGACCAAGAAAATGTAGTGTCCATCCTTCAAAAATGACTATAACTCAATCCTATAAAACAGGGGTTCTTATTTAAATTTTTTAAAATCAAATAAGCAATACTCACATGGTTCAAAATGCAGAAAAGGCACATACCGTGAAGTCTCTTCCCTCTCTCCCCATCCCCCTCCAACCTTTTTATACAAACTTTATCTGTTCACAATGTTTATCATGTTGCCTTTTTTTTTTTTGTAACTCAGTATTCTGGAGACCATTCTTTATCAGTACATAAAGAACGTCCTCATTCTTTTTGATGGCTCCATAGTATTCCATCGTGTGGATGTGTCATGCTTCATTTTTCTACTCTTATTGGTAGCCATTTAGTTTTTTCCAATCTTTGCTATTTCAAACAAGGCTGCAGTGACTGGGAAGGCAAATGGTGCTTTTCTTAAAGATTTGCAAGGACAGAGGATTTTCTTGATAGCCTCTCCCAAGCATAAGCACTTAGCACCTCAGGAATGTCCTTGTATGTTCTAGAAGTCTCCACTGATGAAATTCCTCCCAGTCTTTCCCTTTGGGCGCCCACTTATATTTTGTGTTGTGTTTTCCTCCTGTCTCTGTTTCTCTCACGACTTCTGCATGCCTGCTTGTTCCTCACTGCCCGGCTTCTCGGGTTGGTTTCTACATCATAGAGACTCTCCTCATATTTGATTGTCTTCTCCTCCCTATTTCCCTGTTACCTCTTTTGATTTGAAACTTCCACCTTCGTCGCTCCTGCAGCGGGCTCTTCACCAAAGATGGGCTTGCAGTGGGCACAGGTTCTTTTTTTATTAAAAAAAATAAAGTGTTTTATTTTTTTAATGCAAACAAGATAAAGAAGAACATAAAGTTTGCCCATGATCTTACCACCCAGAAATGTGTACTGTGTATACTTTGGCATATAGATTTCCCATCTTTATAGTGAATGTGTGAGTATCATTACATATGTGCATATATATGTAATCATTTACATCTTCTTCATATATAATACCAACCTACATTTTTCATTTAATATTATACATCTTATAGGCATTTTCTCTTGCCATGAAGATTCTTTGTAAACATTTTTAATGGTTTGTGTATTTGCATGGACCATAATTTCCTTCATTTTTTTCTCGTTACATTTTTAGATTGCTCTCTCCTTTTTTTTGTTATCATAAGTAAAACTGCTGTTATCATCTTTGTACACATTCTTGGTTAAGTCAGGACTCAACTTGGCTATTAGGCATCCCAACTGACCATCAGTTGCCCTTCTTTCTGGGACTATTTTTCCCAGACCTGTATTATTCCTTAGGCCCCCAAATTGCTTTCTTTCATGAGCTCAAGGAGGCAGTTTTGAAAGTGAACTAGTGTTTCATGGGTTAAAACTGGATTAGGTTAAAGGGTTAGAGAATAGATTAACTTTTGTTGCATCATATGTGCTGCAGGCTTTATATGTATTCTTTCATTCAATTCTCCAAAGGACCTTGTATGAGGCAGTTTCATGTTCTCATTTTATAGGTGAGGAAACTGAGGCTCAGAGAGGATGAATATCTTGCTCCAGGTTATGGAGATAGTAAAGAACAGAGCCAGGATCTGAATTCAGGTATGCCGAATTCTAAAGCCTATGTTCACTAGAGAGATGTTTTAGTAATTCACTTTGATTTAAAATAGTTTGGTAGAGGTCAAAGCAGTGATGTACTGGTAACATGGCTCTTTGGAACACGAAACAACAACAAAAACTTGAGTCCTCCTGTTTACCAATTGCTGTGGTGTAAATATTCCCACCATAGCTGATTTTAAGTTGCAATGGTTTAATGGTCCACTCATAAAATTCCTGGATGTTTAATACTCAGTGTAAGAAGATACATGTGGCTCCTTCATACCACTAGGCCAAAAGTTTACTTAGCTGCCCAGAAACATGTATTTTCTGCACTCTGAGTTGTGATTGGTTAATTAAGTAAAAATCATGTTCTCATTTGTAAGTTAAGTGAGGCAACCGTACACATCTACAAAGTCCTTCTAAAAAAAACAGATTCTCATGGTTTCTTTAAAATTCTCTAAAGTTCAGTTACTATGAAGCAACATATCTCCCCACTATTGAGAATTTTTTTTCACGCATGAGTGGCTTCCAGTGTTTGTAACTGACTCTGGGATTTCAGTCTTTCTCAGAGCATAGGAATTAAGATCGAAAGACAGGCTAGTGATAAATTGTTAGGATGTGGTCAAAGATAAAAAGTTAATTTACCATGTCTGTGCTTTGTAGATTAGACTACCCATCAGAATATGTAATTAGAGCCTGCTACAAACATGGTTTTAATGAGGGAAATAGGTGGGTAGGGGAAATGTGCAGGAATTATTCCGAAGACTTTCCAGCACTACCAGGGAGAAAACCACTTAAGAAAACCCAAATGATTTAACAGTAATAGGGTACACTGTTTCCATTCCCAACAATGGTTTCAGGAAACCAGCTGAAGCCACCATCTTCTTTCAAAGCCAGTGGCCTGCCACCCCTGAACATTTTCACCAACGGTGGCTCTGCCTGAGTCACTGCTGATGCCATTGGCAGCAGCCTGTTTAACATTGGTTCTATTATTGCCACGCAGGGACATTGGCCTAAGTAATCTTCACAATATATTAGTTAGTGACCGGGACAGGGAATCTGGGGATGATCTATACTTTTTTTTTTTTTTTTTGCGGTACGCGGGCCTCTCACTGTTATGGCCTCTCCCGTTGCGGAGCACAGGCTCCGGACGCGCAGGCTCAGCGGCCATGGCTCACGGGCCCAGCCGCTCCGTGGCATGTGGGATCTTCCCGGACTGGGGCACAAACCTGCGTCCCCTGCATCGGCAGGTGGACTCTCAACCACTGCGCCACCAGGGAAGCCTGATCTATACTTTTGTGCAGTGACTTTTAGGTGCAGGAAGAATCTCTGGAGATTACTTGGTCTTGGCTGGAGGATTTGTCAGCTGTGGTATGAGGCGTAGGAAAATCTCCATCCTTGGACAAGGATAGGAGGCATTCCCAGGCTCAGCTGGTAATTGACAAAGGGTGATGACCTGTCAACCTCACCACTCTCATCATGAGTAGCCACCTTATTAAGAGAGGAGTTCAGTGGACTCTAGTTGGATTTTTATCTCAAGGGCATTTCCCCGACACATGCTGATATAGACAGTGGGCGTGGTCACAGTCTTCAGATGCAAGCATGAGCTTATTGTTTCCACTGGCAGTCGTGTGGGTGAAGAAATGGGCTAAAGTTTGTCCCATCTGCTCTGCCCTACCTGGATCTGAATCTGTGTTTAAAACAACAAAAACAACACAACACTTCGCTGGTACCACCTAGGTAGCGCCATTCTCTCATAAACACTCTGATTTGTCTGGGCTCCCTCTGAGTTGACCCAGGATGACTGCAATCTGCTTTCCATCATCTTAGAGGTGCGGTTAATTAGTCCTTGTTCTCTGGAACCCTCTGCTCTCCTATTACAACCTCAATCCTGTTTTTTAAGGAAACGAAGTCAGGAGAAAAATGTAGGCATTGGCTCAAATACTCTCAGGGCCTTGTGGAGTCCATTTCTCATTTACTGTCCATTTCGGTGGTACCTAAGCTATGCTGGGGAAGCTGAGCTCTGGTCTTACCTTGCTCAGCTAAGTTTTTCTCGTTGTTCATAGTCTGCATGTCTTATTTCCCAGATCACAGATGTGGGAGAGTGCAGCCATGTCATTGAGTTTGTTGCTTTCGTCCAGCCGTGAGAAACATTCTCATCTGCTTCCTGAATCCCTTAGTATTAAATCCCCAAGTGGACTCATTCCTTCCTCTCTTCAGAAACATTACGTTTTGGTGGTAGAACACGCAGAGGGGTAGGTGGGATGCTTCGACAGAGGGGGGCGGGCAATCAAGGCCTGATTTCTGCTTGCGAAGTGCGTAGTCCAGTTGAAAGGGACGTGTAACCATTTGAGGAATCAATCTGCTCTGACTCTTGGCTCCCCGGACCTTTTCATCATCTGGACACCAGATAAAATACAGATGTTCTGAGCTAGAAACACACCACCAGACTGTTTTTCTCTTGGCCTGCACTGCCTCTTAAATGCCTGAATGCCAGACAAACTCGTTTTCAGCCTTTCGGTTCAGCTTTAATTCACGGAAGATATCCCGGTCTGGAGTGAATGATTTTCTTCCTAGCCGTGTCTCTGAAATCGGCCAGTGCTCTCCGTGGCCTTTGGCTGCTGGGTTTGTGATGGTCTCCGAGCTGCTCTTCCTTTAAGTCACATATGCGACACTGTCGAAGTAGACAGCAGCTGTGGACGTCCTTCCTCTGAAACCCAGCAAGAGGCTTTTCTCTTGCCCCAGATCTATCCTTCCCTCCAGCTCTTAGAAGAATCATCCCAAGCAGACCTGCTTTCAGCTGCTGTTGCTTCTGCACTGGAATGACCTTTTTAAACAAATCCTCGCCTCGAGATCAAAACGGAGAGCATCTCTTGTTTTCATGAACGTCTCTGCATAGAATGTGAGTCAGATTTTTCCAGCAGGAGGAGGATTTTGTTTTTTAACCACCTCAGGCATGGAGAGGTCACTGCAAGGTTGTCATACCTTGCCAGGAAGCCTGTGACCAAGGCTTCTGGGTCTGGAGGCCAATTCTGAAGACTCAGGTGGGAACGAATACACACAGGCCTTTACTGTTAGATTCCAAGCTCCCACACTTTTCCTCCCTCCCGCTCCTTCTCAAGCCCCCCACTTTCCCCATCTGCAGCTAGAGGGGCAACTTTTGAAAGGTAAGCTTGAATGATGGAAAGGTCTAATAATCCAGCCAGAAAGAGCAGTCATTTCAGCTGAAGTTCCCATAATTTAGAGTGATTCTTCCTTGTCTAACTGGACAAGCTATCCCACTGGTAGTTTTATCTCTTTTCTAATAAAGAGATAAGTGAATGTGATAGAAGCTATTCTGAAATCTTTGAGAAAATGGTAGTCATTTCTCTCTCTGACGCTCTTTACGTGCTCTGCGGTCTACTCCACCCGGGAGGAAACTCAAATGGTCAGATCACTCATCAGTGGCCCTTTGGATTTTCCCTCCTCGCCAAATGCCAGCCATAGCCTCTTATCCTCTCCCGCAATGAGCATCACAGGGGCTCTGGGACTCCAGGCTTTTCTTTTACTGGCAACCTTCATCTCTTGGGTATCCTGAAAGCAAGGGTTTGGGGGTGGGGGTGGGGCGGCAGAGGAGTCAGCTAGACACCTGCAATCTCTCTTGGGAGGTCCGTACCATTCCAGAATCTGCCTTCCATCTGGGTCTGGGCCAGATGCACACACGTCCCATGCAGCAGCTGCAACCCTTCTCCGCAGCTGCTGCACTGGTTGCGGCCAACACCGGTGCAGGTTTTGCAGGCTCGGTGGCAGGGCTCACATTCTCCCATCTCCGGGTCACCGTAGAAGCCAGGGCCACAGTTCCTCACGCAGCTGCCACCTACATGAGAACACAGAATGGAGGCGTTAAGCGTGACCCTGGCTGGCCGAGCCTGGTGCTCTACGCAGGGCCGAGTTCTAAACAGGCCGAAGGGAGGCCGAGGAACATGTTTTAGTTTTTAAAGAAACCATGGTGGCATCTGCTTACTTCAACCAAGAATCGTGTCTTAATAAATCCAACGCTTTAAGTCCTCCGAAAGAGGACTGAAAATTCAAGTTGGCTATCAGCTCAAAGGGTTAGGAGCATAGAATAAAAGCTTTCATGTCCTCAAGGCCTTGAAAGACTGCAAATGAAATGATCTCTACATACAGAATCTCTGAAGGTCGCTGTGGGCTGTCTGCGCCACTCTCTCTCCCACAAACATTCAAGAACCTGGACTATTCTCTTCAACTGGAAGGCTCAGAGTATTTACCTTTCCTAACTATTCATTTCCATCAAAGTCAATGAATTGACCAAAATCGAAGACAAAAGATCTTATTTAACTTTTACAGTGCAAGGAATATATAACGTGGATGAAGTGTCAAGGAAAGAGTTATGTTCTAAATATTCCAGGTGACTTCAACTCCAAAGCATTTCTCTTGAGCACCTCTCCCTCCCCTCCATTCACTCTCCTTTCCATCAGCTTAGAGACACTTGAGATTAATTACTGAAATAGGAGCTATGCTTCAATAATAAAAGCAGAAAGAAGGAGTCCTGGCTAATGTTTATTTTCAAACAAAATTAAAATTCCTCCTTGGACAAGAGGCACAGGAGGACTCAAACTGATCAGAGGAGCTCTCCCATTTCTGGGTGGAGCCCTGGAGCCTTGCTGTCCCTTTGTACAATGCCGTTTTTGAGCTTACCCAAGAGGAAGAAGCCCTCTTCACACCAGTAGCATTCATTCTGGTCGCAGTTGCCACAGTTGGTATCACATGCTTTGCATTCAGATTCTTCCCTGTAGGTCTTCTCAGGACAGGTTTTATAACACTGGTGTTTGAACCTGGGGGGAGAAGATGGAGTTTCTTCCATGAGCTGTGTTGACATATTTCTCTTTACCACCATAATTTATTCTCCTTGTATGTATCTACACATCATTTCTTTTGAAGTTATAGATAGTCTTTTTTTAAAAAAATTAATTAATTAAATAAATAATTAATTAATTTTTGGCTGCATTGAGTCTTCGTTTCTGCCCGTGGGCTTTCTCTAGTTGCGGCGAGCGGGGGCCACTCTTCATCGCGGTGCGCGGACCCCTCACTGTAGCGGCCTCTCTGGTTGCGGAGCACAGGCTCCGGACGCGCAGGCTCAGTAGTTGTGGCTCACGGGCCCAGTTGCTCCGCGGCATGTGGGATCTTCCCGGACCGGGGCACAAATCCACGTCCCCCGCATCAGCAGGTGGACCCTCAACCACTGCGCCACCAGGGAAGCCCGAGACATACCATCTTTGATTTGTAGATTTTTAACAGAGAACTTTGGGGGTGATGGTTATCTGCATTTCACTTAACCTAGTGGTCTGTGTCTCTCATTACTCATGGGAGGATTAAGAACTAACGAAACGGACTTCCCTGGTGGTGCAGTGGTTAAGAATCCCCCTGCCAATGCAGGGGACACGGGTTTGAGCCCTGGTCCGGGAAGATCCCACATGCCGCGGAGCAACTAACACCATGTACCACAACTACTGAGCCTGCGCTCTAGAGCCCACGAGCCACAACTACTGAGCCTGCGTGCCACAACTACTGAGCCCGAGAGCTTAGAGCCCATGCTCCGCAACAAGAGAAGCCGCTGCTATGAGAAGCCCGCACACCGCATCGAAGAGTAGCCCCCACTCGCTGCAACTAGAGAAAGCCCGTGCGCAGCAACAAAGACCCAACGCAGCCAAAAATAAATAAATAAAAAATAATAATAATAAAAAAAAGAACTAACGAAACACCTGGCTTCATCCTGGACTGTCTGACTCCTTTTAAGGATGAGGTCTCCGTGCAGACATTTGGAAACAGCTTGCTTGGGGTCAGGTATGTTATTAAAATCTGTCCATAAACAGCAAGGTCTGAATCTTGGTAACCCATGGCAAGATTCCTAGACACCAGTGTCAGGCTGGGTGACTTCCAGGACCAAGAAGGAGAGGACCTCCTTTCAAGGCAAGAAAACAGCTGCACTCTTATTGCTAAATGCAAGAATTGTTCATTAATAGCCTGACAGGGGAGAGTTGCTTCAGGCTGCAGGGTCTCTCTGCTTTAACCACTGGATTTAGGATTAAGTCAGTAATGCTTAAACTGCAGAAAGAGTTAGTGCCGTGAAAAAAAACCAAAAACACCAGACTTACATGTAATACCCCATAGCGCACGATGTGCAGGTTCCTGGATCATCTGGAAAAGAATTATAATAATAAAAAATAATCATCGTCAAGAGTTCACCATTTGAAAAACCAAGCTTTGGAAAAGTTGTGGCTTGAGACAAATACTTGTGGGATAGTTTCGTGAAATATACTGTCAAGAAATGATATTTGAACAGATTGCACCATTTTTAATTAGTAACGAGATGTACGCTAGGATTTATCTTTCTCAAAGCTAGTAAAATAAGAGTTCTCATAAAAACTTGGCCCTGACTTTCAAGGAGGAATAGGCCCAAGCTACGGGGTCTTCAAATTGCTGATCAAGAATGACCTACGGGAAGAAACTCCTGGCCACTACCGAGGTAAAGGCGTCAAGCACGTCCACACACACATTTGGAAGGGGCTGCAAGCTTCCAACCACGCGTGGTGGGTTTTTCATGAGTTACCCCAAATGCCTGCCAATGTGAGGGAGTGTCGTTTGGGAAGCTCCTTTGAAATCTGGACAATTATTTTTTTCCAATACAGTATCCACTTTGTGTTCTGCACTTCACCACCCTCTTAAAGAAACAGTCCTGCTCTCATTAAATACAATGATTCAATGTGTCCCTGTTGGCTCAGAGAAGGACTCTTTCTTACAGCTTTCAGGGGATTTAATGAGACAGAAAGGACATTGAGAATCACTGACTCAGTCTATTTCCCTCCCTCCTGTCCCTCCCTGAAAGATGCCAACTCCCAGATCCAATTATTAAGACAATTCTGTGACTTCCTCTGGCCTGCAATTCTCGTGAGTAACAGGGTTACCTCCATTAAGTTCTTTCTGTGATCTAACCTATACTCCAGTTCTGCTCTTTTCATTCTAAAAGGAGACGGAAAACAATTGCTCCTTTGGAAACATTCCTCTGGGTATATGAGGATTTATGTCACCTTTAACTTTATTTAAACTAAATAAAATTATGTCCTTTGAACTTTGTGCCTTGTTTTCCTTCCTAATCTATTCTAGGCTTTACTCTTGTTTTCAAGAAGTCTGCCCCTTGGTGGTAGAGTCAGCCTCACCCACATCTTTTTGTTTGTTTGTTTGTTTGTTTTTTGTGGTGCGCGGGCCTCTCACTGTTGTGACCTCTCCCATTGCGGAGCACAGGCTCCAGACGTGCGGGCCCAGCCGCTCCGCGGCATGTGGGATCCTCCCGGACCGGGGCACGAACCCGTGTCCCCTGCATCGGCAGGCAGACTCTCAAACACTGCGCCACCAGGGAAGCCCCTCACCCGCATCTTTAGTCAGACTTTCATCTTGGGTCCTCCTCCTCGAGGTGCCGCAAGACGATACTACTGTGTCTCACACATACTACGACTAATGCATGTGCCAAAGTTATAGTGGAGAATTTCTAGAAGAGGTTCTGCCATGTAAGCAGGGATCCTTAGAACCTTCTGGAAATAGCCTAGTGATGATATAGGCTGGCCTGGGAACTGGGCTACCTGTTTCTAATTTGAAGTTTTAACCCTGGCTTACCTGTCTTGTGAACTCGCATAAGCGTCACGCTACTTTCTGGGTGCTGACTTCTGCAGGTTGGATAATACGGTTGCTAAGCTCCCCGAAAGTCTAAGATTCTGAAGCTGAGTCTTGGAGGAGTTGGCAAACTATGGCCCACTCGGGGACCAAATCCAGTCAGGCCCCTTTTGTTTGCATATTGTGTACGAATGCTTTCATGTTATAGCATCGGAGTGGTTGCAATAGAGTTAGAAAGTATTTACTATCTAGTATTTATTTACTTTACAGAAGATATGTGCCGGCCCTTGGCAGAAGCACTGTTGGCTCATGACTGTCGTGTTCGTGTCTGTTAGATAACGTAGGTGTAAATGTTATTATCTTAATAGCTGGTCCCAGAGTTCCTCTAAAGGAGAGAACTGTCTGTATTTAGGAAAATATCTTGCTAAGCTACTTGGGATAGAAGTTTAATCAGAAGGATTAAACAAGAGTCAAGACAACCAAGGAGATAGCCAGGCCCTTCTGCAGGAGGCCGTGGTTTGCTCATGGGAGGGAAATGGTTTTTATGTCTGGGTCAACGTGGTTTGCTATAGGGTGACTAGAGCAGGACAGTGAAATGAATCACAAACCAGGGAAACTAAATGGAATCAGGAATCTGAATTTAGAGGTGCCATGAGAAGGAAAACTCACTGGAATTCTTAGAATTCTTGGGGGAGGGCTTTATGCTTCTACAATCCATCGACTGGGGATCTGAATCCATCTTAAGGGCGTGCAAAGGTCCCGATGAACGCTAGTGGTTATACTGGGTAAGTTTTCTTCCTGCTCCTAGTCTGTGCTTGCAACTGCAGTCTTTTCAGTTCTGCTCCTAAATAAGTTGCTACTACTCGGCTTGCATTTGGGCAGCTTTCCTGTTCCCTGCCTGTCCCTGATGAACATATTTGACAGTTTTGCTAATTTGGCAAGGGCTAGGGAAATTCTAATCCTGTTCTCTAATGTTCTGACCATCCCTCCCATCTAGGAACTTAATGAGTTTGCTCTCTGCTCCCTTAAGCAGGTCAGTGATGAAAATGTGAAACAGAACCAAGCCTCAGAAATGTGCATACCAATGTAATCTCCAGTCCAGGGACTTTTCCAGCCCAGTTGCACAGTGAACTTGGTACCTTTACAACAATTTGCATAAATGAATAAGGCATAGAACGGGAACTCTGTCTTATAACAGCTCATGAATGCCCACTAGTCTTTCTCATTATTAACAGTTCTAAAGCATTAAGAGTTATTTAGAAACATTTTTCGACCGCAGAATATCCACAAGTCAAACATAAGCTAAATGGATTTAGCTTGACCACTGAGAGGCAGCTGCTGTGGGATTAAGGAAAGGTAACAATTCCAAACCTAGAAATTGACTCTAAGTCAAGTTGGCGTTTGGTTGGTAAGGAGGGCTTAAGGAGGAAGGTGAATTTTCCTGACTTCTAATATGTGTGTGTGTGTGTGTTGCAGTGAGGAGTGAAGGGGTGGTGTTTGAAGAGTGTAAACAAGCTAGAATTGTTAACTGTCTTGGAAGCTTTACCCCAAACAGGGTATTTAAATAGCTCTGGTTATTTGATCTTGTCAAACTTTGAGCTGAGAGAGCATATTTTGAGGAGGGATGGGGCAAGTTCAGACAGAATTCAGAGAGAGACTTCCACTTTTAGAAAAAAAGCCTTCAGAAGCAGCCACTGGCTTTCAGCTGCTCACATCCCAGCTAAGGAGAATGTGCGAGCAGATGGCTTGCCAAGATGGGGATACAGCCTTCATTTCTTGAGAAAATTTGTTTTATTGTCTCATTTTTATGGGGTGGGGTGAGTAGGACTACAGCATCCACTCTGTCTGGACAGAGCTACGTGATTCTCTGCGTCACCTTTCCACTGTTGCCTTGGAGACCAGCAGGGCTGGAACTCACCACAAATGCACTGTCCCCATGGAGACATTGACTCCTGCTGTCAGTGTCACCTTCAGTGGTCACCTTACGTTCTCTGACATTTTATTTTGTTCTCAGTAATACCTGTAGCCTTCACCGTTGAATAGGGGTGGATTAGGACCACGTTAGGAGTTCTGTACATCTTACTTACAAACTATATTGGAAAAGGGATATTTTAAACTTGAGATGGAACTGAACATTTAAAAATGTCCAGAGAAAAAAATTTATTTTTATGGTTTACATAAACTTTGAGTCGCGTAATTAAAAATACATACAATCTAAAATGACTCTAATTTGCTTTCTCTAAATTTTTGTTTCTTATTGTATGTTTCTTTTTCGTTTGAGGGAGACAGAAGAAACTCGGTGTCTCAAGACTAGCCTTTTATCGTATAGTATCTAGATATGCCAGAATTAGCCAGGGTTTAGATATATTGTTTAGGCAGAATTGCGTCTCTGTAAAACTGTGGGGAAAAGTTAATGTCAAGGTGCTCCTAACTTGCCTTGGGCTATTTCTCTCAAAATACATTTTTAGGCTTCTATGACTTTGTCCATACCCCGTGCTAGCCAGGCTTCCCTCTACTACTGCCTATTGAAACCTATCTGTCCCATGTCCCATTACTGCAAAGACCTACTAGGTTACTGCCTAGAATGCTAGACTAATGGGCATGTTAAACTTGCAGTCTTGGGAGGCTCCTAAGCTCTCACCTACCTCAGTCTCTTCTCAGCTGTCCTAGACTCATTAGGGTCCTTCTACCTTGGCCTCTTAGGCCACATCTGTGCCATAAAACAGCACCCACTTCATTGTAATTCAGCATACCTTAGAGGCTTGCTTTTCTCAGGTGATCTCGACTTTTTGGCTCAGTCACCTTTACAGGTCCAATCACCTATACCCTAGGCTTGACCAAACTTGGGGCTTTACTTGCCTTCCCAGTGCCTCCCACACTCAGGCAAAGCATTAGACCAAACTGATGCTCCAGCCATACTTTATAGGTTTCTAGCCCCCATAACTCTCCGAGCTCCATAATACTGCCAATCAAAAGCAGTCGTCCCCATAGTTTTTTGAAATATGGTTTAAAAAAAATTAGCAGGTGCCTGCAATGCATATATGTGTGTGTGTAAATTATTTATATGTATTGCTGCATGAGTATTTTACATACATGAAAAAGGCACGCTAGGGCTTCCCTGGTGGCGCAGTGGTTAAGAATCCACCTGCCAATGCAGGGGACATGGGTTTGAGCCCTGTTCTGGAAAGATCCCACATGCCACGGAGCAACTAAGCCCTTGCTCCACAACTACTGAGCCTGCTCTCTAGAGCCCGCGAGCCACAACTACTGAGCCCATGTGCCACAACTACTGAAGCCCACGCACCTAGAGCCCGTGCTCCACAACAAGAGAAGCCACCGCAATGAGAAGCCTGCGCACTGCAATAAAGAGTAGCCCCCGCTAACCCCAACTAGAGAAAGCCCATGCACAGCAATGAAGACCTAACGCAGCCCCCACCCCGCAAAAAAAAGGCATGCTAAAATAGAACGTTTAAGAGAATAACCTAAAAATAATTTTGAATACAAGTTTTATATTTTTCTGCAGCCCAATGGATTGTCTTGCACACTTCTCTTTGAAGACCACTGACTCAGGCCACACCTAACCAAAAGCCACATCTGAGCTAATGAATTCATATGTTAAACTTCCAAGAATATGTCTTACGTTTGGTTCCTTAAAGTTATAATTGAAAGGAGTGACTCTCTGATGGGTTCACTCATATGCATATATTTATATATAAGGACTCCCTGCACTTGGCTTCTGGCCCTTATTTACAGACAGATTATATAATTCTAATCAGCTTGTTCACCTAGCACTTTTGGGGTGGAGGAAAAGTTGAAAATATAGACATGAATGAACGTGTTTGAATGATAGGGCTAGATTCTACTTTCTCCACCTTTCCACCACCCACTATAGCTTTAGTACGTAAATTTATTCCCAGAACAAACTTTCTAGATGAAAATAACCAATACTTACATCCCTGCAAAAGACAGCCTAAAAGTTCATCTATTGGGAATAGGTTAAAAAAAATCTGGTACATTTGTACAAGATGGGCTAGTACACAGCCATTAAAATTTTGTTCCTCAGGAGTGTTTAAAGATATGAAAATATTTTCAACATAGGCTAGGGAAGAAAGGATGATAATCTGTATCTAGATACATGTGTAACCTATCTGTCTATCTATCTGTATAGACACAACTTTATCAAAAATCAGAAGAAAAAGCTAAAATGTTAATAGTAGTTATGTGTGATTTATTTTCATTTATGTGTCTGTGTATGTTTCCATATTTTCCTAATAAATGTGTGTTATGGAATTAATTAGAATCAAAAATGCTATTAAGGGAAGAAAGAAAGTGCTCAGGTTACGAGTTCTAGGGGTCATTTGGGCCGCGTGTTCGGAAACACTCTCCTCCCACGGATCTCCCCCAAGGGAGCTGGCCTTTTGGTTCTGCTCTTCATTTTCTGTCCCTTTCCTGCCTACTTCTGTTTTCTCATCTTTCCATTTTGTTTCTCAGCATTCCCTAATTCTACATCACTGGGACAAGACTGCCGTTCTTCCATGGGGTGTGGTTAAAACAGTGGCAGATGTTTGTATAAACTCCTTTTAAAAAATTCACTTTTAATACGAATTGTTTTTCTGATAGGATTCTGTAAAGGAGGCAGATGACTAGGAAATGGGGTTGCTCTTGGCTCTGCCTCTGACTCCCTAAGTGGGCTAGGGCTGTCACTTGGGCCAACCATTCTTAAACCACCCTTTATGAGCACCTGCAGCCTTGTTGGAGCAGCAGCAGAATGTCCACCCCCTACTGAGATGCACTACTGCTCCCTTTGAGGAGAGAGACAGCATTACAAGCAGCCAGTACTTAAATTGTTTAGGGAGATAATTAAGCACATTGTCAATAATGCATATTATCCCAGAGTAAATGTGTACTTAGTTACTGCACAGTGCTGTACAAATTTGTAGGCGAGTCATGGAAATTCTTCAATCTACCCAAGGAAAATGAACTGGGTTAAGAGATTTATATGCCCAAAGAATGCAACTAATTATAAGCCTAGCACTAGAAAGTACATAATCCAAACCTGCTTTGCACTTAAAATTGCTTCAAATAGGGAACACTCAAATATGAAATGGACCCTCTGACAGCTTTGCCAAAGCAGAAGATTTTTCTGGAAGGTTCAGTGGTGCTGGGATACAAAGTATTTGGTTAGGGGGACTGTTGATGGTTTTCAGTCATTTTGTCCTCAATAGTGTCCAAGGACAATGAATAAATATTTGAATTGGCAGTAATGCTAATAGTGCAGCTGACAGTGGGGCACAACACACTGGAGGGACACAGTAGTAGAAGAGACATGAATAAATAATCTAAATCATTGGCTACAAATGTTGGCTAAAGAAGGCTCAGTCCTCTGTTCGACTTTAGTCTTTACCAAGTCTCCTGATTCCAACAATGGAATAGCATAATAGGCAAGCTGCTTATGGATTTCCATCCTCCTCTAACTCAACTAGCTGGTAGAAGTGATGGCTGAATATACACAGCTGAGTTCCTGTGAGGATTGCTCACTACAGCTGTATGTTCATTGACTTATTCATTCGTTCTGGAGCTTACATTTTAGGGAGAAAACAGACAATAAAAGAAAAAGCAGTTGATTATTAGAATGTAAATATCAATCTTCAATGAATGTATGAACATGGCTGGTTCATACATTCATGGAAGTCTAAAATGCAGACTCTATGAAGACAGTGTGTTTTATTTTTCTGTACCTTAATACTAACAGTATTGCCTGGCACATAGCAGATGCTCCAGAAATAGGCATTGAATGAAGAAGGAAGACATAAATAAGTACACACATTCAGATAAAGTGTTAGAAGTGATGAGACTAGAGTGGAGAAGGGAAGTGTTAGATTGGCTAGTTGGGAGAGAGCCTTTCAAGAATTGACACTTGAATAGAGATTGGAATGGTAACAAGGAGTTAGTCATGTGAAGTTCTGAGGGCAGAGTGTTCCAGACAGAGGCTAAGAAAGCTTGATCTGTTCAGGGAACGTCAAGAAGGTCAGTGGGGCTAAAGGGAATAAGGAGAAAGGGAGAGAGTCAGGATATGAGGCCAGGTTCAAGGGCAGGATCAGATCAAATATGGTCTTCTAGGCCAAGGTAAGAGTTTTGCATTCTAATCTAAGAGTAATAGGAAGCCATGAGAAGCTGTATTAGAAAATAACTCATTTTACTGTAAACATCGTTACCTTTATTAAATCATGCAAAACCACGATTCCATGTAACATGTTTGAGAAACACCCTTTTAAGGAATATACTAGAGGGAAAATGATTAGAGATAAACTAAGACTGTGGCTGCAGTCATGAAGGAAAATAGATTTCGGGACTTCTCTGGTGGTCCAGTGGTTAGGACTCCGCACTTCCACTGCAGGGGGCATGAGTTTGATCCCTGGTGGGGGAATTAAGATCCTGCTTGCTGTGCAGTGTGGCCAAAAGCATCAGATTTGAGAGAAATTAAAAAGATAGAAGAATAGATGATAAAATGTGAGAGGTAGGGAGGCAGGATGATTCCCTGACTCTGGCTTGAGCACCTGGGTGGATGGAAAAGGAGGAGAACTTGGCAGTGAAATGACTTAGGAGCAATAAACACATACTTAATGGAAAGCAGTCCATACACTGCTTTTTGTATTGTAAGGAGTAGATGCAGAAAAGAAAGGCAATCTTTGCTCTCAAGGAGTTTGCAATCTGGTAAGGGGACAGCAATTAGCAAAGCTAATTAAAGAAGACATCATGATGTGGCAAAATGTAAAATAGATGAAAAAACCTTTAATCTAGAGCATTGCAGAAATATTTGTTTAGGGCCAGAGAGAAACCCAGTTATGATTCTTCTCTCTTCGCCCTTAATTAGGCTTTTATCTCTCTTTTTAAATGGAGAAATTCAGAGCATTCTTATTATAGTTAGGGTTGCCAGATAAAATACAAGACTGAAATGGGAACCCAAGGACTACAGTTTCAGTGTAAGGATGAATTAAAAATAAACTTGCCAGGAGAAGAGGACAGAAAAAAAATCATCCTGGTCTTAGCCTTGGATAGATTAAAATATCAACAGCAAACCTCCTCTGAGAATTTGTAACCACCCACTGGATCTTACATAGAGTTTTTAATCAGAATTCATTTTATCTATGTGTTCTAAAACACCTCAAAAGGCAAACTCAATTTAAGCTAGTTCCAGGTAGGTAGTATCCATGGGCAATTGGAAGAAGCAAATGCAAATCCTCTCTAGAGAAAGGTAATCTTAACCCAGATCTCAAACTATTATCACATTCAAGGAGAATGGTCACAGTTTAAAAACATAAACCATAAGGAAATCAGGTGCTCTGAGTGAAAGTCAGCAGAAATAACAGACAGCAGAATCAGACCCACAGAGACTACAGATCTTGAAATTATCTGACATGGAATATAAAAATAACAAATATTTAATATTTTTAAAGAAATAAAAGAGCACCTTGAACACAGAAAAGTAACCAAACAGTTTGAAAAGAACCAAATATAACCTCTATAAGTGAGAGACAGAGACAAAAAAATTTGAATTTAAAACTCAATAGATAGGTTAAGCAGATAAGGCATAAGAGGAAGAAAACTAGTAAACTCAAAGATAGATACAAAGACTGAAAATTCAGTCCAGAGAGACAAAAAGAGAGAAAACAGGAAAGAGTGATGAGAGATAATGGAGGTTGAAACAATGAGGTCTAACATATATCAAAGTTCCAAAAAGAGATAATATTGGGTTGGCCAAAAAATTCATTCAGGTTTTTCCGTAGGATGTTATGGAAAAACCTGAAAGAAGTTTTTGGCCAACCGAACAGAATGGGAAAGAGACAGTATTCAAAGATAATAGAATACCTGGGAATTTTACAGAATTGTTAAAAGATACTAAGAATTAGTCCCAAGAAATAGCATAAACATATAATTATGTTTTTAATCTGCAAGAAGACCCGTCATACTAAAATTGCAGAATAACCAAGAAAACGAACAGCTCTTAGACTGTGAAGAAAAATAAAGAGACTTAGTAAAGAAGAAGAAAGAAAATACTTTGAGAAGAGGATATGAAAACTTGGTGGATGAGAGCATCAGTCATTTCAGAAAGACACTAAAACAGTGGCAGAAGGTTCTTTGAAATTTTGATGAAAGACTTGGACTCATAACATATAAGATCCAGAAGGGAACTTAAGCTCAAGGCCCAGCTTATACGTCCTAAGAGTATGAAGCATTTTTGTTCATTTCTTTTGAGTCCTCTAGTTCTTCCAAAAGCATGAGTCTTTTTTTCTGAGCTTCCAGTTAAATTTTTATTGATGCTGCCACTCTTATTCAGTTGGGATATTGTGAATTATTAATGACCTGCTGTAGTCAGGGAATATATCTTACTTATCTCTGCAACCCTAGAGCTTAGCGATATGCCCAGCATTAATTCATTCCTTCTACAAATATATTTTGAGTTCTACTATATGCTAGGGCTACAATGATGACTGATTCCCGTACAATATGGAGCTCAGCGTCTAGGGGGCAATGCAGCAAGTAAAAAGGTATTGTAATGAGTGCTGTGTGATCAGTGTTACTAACGGAATTGTGAATGATTTACGAAGAAGAAAATAGGGTTTATATTGGGGGGTGTTCCCTGAGGAAGTGACAGCTTAGATGAGACCTGAAAAATGAGTTTGAGGGAGGGAGGGAGAAGGAGAGAGAGAGAAAGAAAGGACGGACCTTTTTATGTGGAAAGGCCTGGAGGTAGAAAGAGTTAAATATATGGAAATAATTCCTTAAGTAAAAGGGCTCATGAGATTCTCCTTGAAGAAACTGTAGAGGGAGTGGCAAACTCTTGTTAGAATACAGCATAGATGCCCTCGCCTTAAAAACATACAGGTTTTTAAATAAAAGAATGCAAAAAGTACAAAAGTGGATTGCAAAGAATTTGAGGTAGAGTGAAGAGTAGACGTTAGGGCTCGAGGAAGCAGGAAAAGACAGGAGAGAGAAGACAGAAGAGACCAGTGGCTGGATTATGAAGAAGTTTTACATCACACTCAGGGATACAGACTTTACCCAGAGCCGTGGGAAATCATTTTAAATTCATTGGCAGTTGTCACAACCAGGTTTAAATTTTAGAAAGTCATTTTTGCAGTATAGAGACTGGATTTTGAGAGTGAAAGAGTAGAATTAGGGAGACCAGTTAGAAGACTATTGCAGCATCCAAGTGAACTGTGTTCGTGACCTGAACTAAAGTATAGTCATGGATGTGGGTCGAAGTGGGCAGAGTGAAAAATGTTTAGGAAGTAGAAATGGCTGGGTGACTGGATTGAATTATGTCCCCCCAAACAATTTATTCAAGTCCTAACCCTTGGTGCCCGTGAATGGGACCTTACTTGGAAATAACGAAGTTAAGATGAGGTCCTACTCGATTAGGGTGGGCCCTAAACCCAATGACTGATGTCCATATAAGAAGGCACATGAAGACAGACACACAGACACAGAAGGAAGATGGTTATGAGGCCACTGAGGCAGAGATTAGAGTCATGAAGGTATAAGCCAAGGAAGGCAAGGATGGCTAGCAACGACCCGAAGCAAGGGAGGTGAGGAACGAGCCTCCCTCAGAGCCGCCAGAAGTGAGCCACTTGTGCTGATGCCTTGATTTGGGACTTCTGGCTTCCAGCACTGTGAGAAATACACATTTCTGTTGTTTCAAGCCAGCTCAATTTGCGGTTCTTTGTCACAGCAGCCCTCGGAAACTAATGCAGTGATACACTGAGTGTTTAGGGTCCACGGTTTTTCTCTGTGTCTCTGCCTTGCTCTTTAAAATATTGGAAAGATAGCTCCAGTCCTTCTGTCTAGTTCGCCTACTTCTTTTTAAGGGGAAGAGGAATGCTCTGTCCTGTGTGATTGGTGAGTTTGGGAGAAGGGCTGCAGCATGCTTGAGATGGGAAATTTCATAAAGGCAGGAGGAGTGTTAGGATGCTCATTTTTTTTGTAGCTCTAATACACATTCTCCACTTTAGCCTTATAAGCAATCAAGTTGATATTTTTATCTTTTTTCCGCATGACACCCCTGCCAAAACTTAATGCTCACTTGTTTCTGAACTGTGGAGCGAGGTATTCCTAGCAAAGCCCAGAGAGAGGGAGAAATAATGGTTTCTAGGAATTTTGGCTTGAGCAGCTGAGTGGTACTGTATTTGCAGACATACACTGAGGAGTGGCGGTTGTTGAGGACACAGGTGGGAGGTGACAGCATGTAGAAGGTGCTTGATATATTGGCTGAACTGAAGGTGGTCCAAGCCCCTCGTTTTAAGGATGAGTAAACTGAGCACCAAGTCTTGTCCAAGATCATAGAGAACAAATGCAGATTTGGAAACTTCTGTTTCTGTGAATTCCAAGTGATTTTTCTATTTTCTCCACTCCACCTCTCTTTAAGATTACACATCCTTGCTTAAAAATATTCCCACACTCATTCTAAAAGACCAGAATATGCAGGCTTACTATGCTATTTAAGACCACTGATCCCTGACTTCCCTGGTGGCACAGTGGTTAAGAATCCACCTGCCAGTGCAGGGGACATGGGTTCGATTCCTGGCCTGGGAAGATCCCACATGCTGCGGAGCAACTAAGCCCGTGTGCCCCAACTACTGAGCCTGCACACCTAGAGCCCGTGCTCCACAGCAAGAGAAGCCACTGCAATGAGAAACCCACGCAACGCAACAAATAGTAGCCTCTGCTCGCAGCAACTAGAGAAAGTCCGCGTGCAACACGGAAGACCCAATGCAGCCAAACATAAATAAATAAAATAAATAAATTTATATATGTATATAAAAGACCACTGATCCCTCTACCAGTTAGCAAAAGCCCACATCACATTGTCAGCTAAAGAATGTCTGTCCAGGCCATAGCCTTGGGACACTTCATCTGGACTTTGCACCAACAGTTTACCCAAATCATTTAAGTCAGAGCCCTCCGCCCCGTACAGAAGGGCTCCCCGGGATATTTCATCATTGCAGTTTTCATTTCAAGACTTTGCTTGGAATCGCCAGTCAGGATACTCTGCCAAAGTTAAACTGCCTGGAGCAAAACAGAGCCATCCTTTGGATCCTGTTTTTAAATTTAATTTTTTATTTTTGGCTGCATTGGGTCTTCGTTGCTGTGCACAGGCTTTCTCTAGTTGCAGCGAGCAGGGGCTGCTCTTCGTTGCGGTGTGCGGGCTCTAGGAGCATGGGCTTCAGTAGTTGTGGCTCACAGGCTCTAGAGCACAGGCTCAGTAGTTGTGGCACACGGGCTTAGTTGCTCCGTGGCATGTGGGATCTTCTCCGACCAGGGCTCGAACTCGTGTTCCCTGCGTTGGCAGGCGGATTCTTAACCACTGTGCCACCAGGGAGGCCCAGTCCTTTGGATTCTGCAGTAAGTGTCTGGGGCTGCAGGAGCCAAGCTGGGGAGGCAGAGGGACTGGGCATGCAGTCCCACCAAAACCCTATGCTTTAGGAGTTTGAAAATCCTTTCCTTTCATTTCTTGCCTATGCTGAGGTACATTTCACAACCTCAGCATCCAGGGAAGCTCTCCAGCTAAATACATCGTTAGAAAAAAGGGAAAACCAGGACAACATACGTTGATCTCCCTTTGCTGCCTAAACAGAAACAAACTGCTGAAAAACAAAATTTATTCTCTAACAGACATATTTTCTGGTCATTACTTTTTGCCCAAATTGCTCACCTGTGTAAGCAAACTAGAACTTGTATAAACAAGTCCTGTTATCTGGAAGCATTCTGTGTGATAGGCTCTTGAAGAAAAAAAAAGAGCCTCTTACATTTTTTTTTTTTTTTTGCGGTACGCGGACCTCTCACTGTTGTGGGAGTGTAAGAGGCTTGGGCTTCCCTGGTGGCGCAGTGGTTGAGAGTCCGCCTGCCGATGCAGGGGGCACGGGGTCGTGCCCCGGTCCGGGAAGATTCCACATGCCGTGGAGCGGCTGGGCCCGTGAGCCATGGTCGCTGAGCCTGCGCGTCCGGAGCCTGTGCCCCGCAACGGGAGAGACTACAACAGTGAGAGGCCCGCGTACCGCAAAAAACAAACAAACAAAACCCTACGTTTTACGGTGTTTCTTCAATAGAATGGAGTTCACAGGAGGTACACTTGAAACTATAGCTCTGACTAAGAACTATACAAATCCACAGACATGATCCCCTGCAACCGGTGATACTGCAGCAACTCTTGTCAGCGTGAGCTTTTCCAATAACACTCTGCATGTTATTTAGAATAAGAAGGGAATTAGTTCTCAGGTGCAGAGGAACACAGTACCTGGAGCTGAGCATGTGCATGTGTACGTGTGTGGGGTGGGCTAGGCGAGAAGAAGGGAGAGACCCTCTGAGCACATTCTCCAAAAGTGGTAGTTTTTCAAGATTTCTTAAATGTACTAGACTGAGGTGAGGATTATAGGAATTAGGAAAAAGCTGAAAAAATGTTAGAAGCAGCACTGTGAGCACAACGTTGATTTATCTAGAGAAGGGAGTGGAAGATGAGAAACGTTTCTATGTTATTTGCTCCTCCACCTATTAATGAAGGGCACGTGTCCTGGTCTCCAGCGTATAGTTAGTCTCTCCGCCCCCCCGTCACATGTTAGAACGCTGCTGTGTCTATGGTGTGAGAGTAGGGGCTCCCCGAGCGAGTGCACGTGTGCGTGTGTGTGTGTGCACGTGCGTGTGTGAATGCACCCACAAGCACGTATGCAGGTTTTGTGAGGATGGACAATGAATTACTAAACAAAAAGGTAATACTCTTCAAATTTCCGAGAGCCCTTTCTCCTTGTAGCCATCCCCAAAGAGAACAAAGATTAATAAACAAATCGTAGCTGTTTTGGTGCTGCAGTAAATAAAGTGAAAAGTTGACCGTAAAAGAGAACTCAGGCTGTGGCAATACTTAATCTAAACAGTTCATGGGGAAATGAGCCCATTATCATAATGAAAAATAAAAGCTTAGCACCTGCCAGCGAGGCAAGCCACCCCTGAGACATGATGGCTTGTGGGGCCGTGCAGGGCTGGAGGTGCTGTGCTGTAGAGCCTACAATGGCCTTAACACAGGGGCTTTGTGATGACACAGAAGAGATTCCATGGAACAGCTAAATGCCCAGTCCCTACAAAGCCAAACTCTTCTTCCTAATGAATCTCATGTGACGGCTGTAACAGCATTCCAGTGGCACTTAGGTCTGAAAACAAGAGGGATTTCACAGTGTAATTAAGTCTACACAATAACACATAAAGTAGAAAGCAGACTGACAATTATCTGTCAGATTTGAGGAGCGCTTGGCCTCACTATGAAGTGTCTTCGATTGGTTATCTCGTATGATTCTTTGGGATAATTGCTGGCTCTGTCTTCATTTCATGTTTTATGGGCCTGATTGTTCTGTGAAAGCTCTTCTGTTTTCTTTCTCCATGGCATGGGAACACCCCAGGACTAGTTTGCAGGGTTCACTTAGAAAAGAGCTCCATTTTATAAGGCAGACCCTCTTGCAGTCAGCTGAGATTCCTCTTTCAGACACCACAGAGATTCTGTCTCCAAGGCCATTGTTCTTCCAGCCATTTCCCAGCCCTCCAGGGGCCTTCATTCATATCGGCAGGTGATAAGCTATGTTCAAGTCACGGGTAATCATAGTAATTCGGCATTTTTCCTTATTAGCACCTCTGAATGGAGAAACTGCATGGAAACTGCTCATCTGTGCTGTCTCTTTTCTCTAGGCTTAGAGCTTTTATGCTCCAGATGGGCTATGTCGTTAGTCCAAAGGGATTAAACGAAAGCACATGTACCAGTCTTTCTAATGGTCACAAATTACATGGATGAGATGCTCAGCGTTTCTTTCTTCACTTTGAGAGAAGCCACCGACCTGGTAGGAGAGCCATTGTTATTTTCATTCCTGGTTCTTGAGACACTATTGAATGAGACACTGTCAAATGATGGACGCACACGTGGGCGCCTGAGTGCATGAGTGTTTCTTATTGGTGACGAGAGCAATTTTCCAAAGCATTAATACGTTTTAGGAATCTCCAGTATTTTCTAAAAAAACTTGGCACTGATGGAAGTGGGGCTGGCTTGACCACAGAAGGCTCAAAACCTCATATATTTTGGTATGTGAATAGAAGGGAACAGCATTCAGTTTCCATAAGCACACCTCCCCAAACACCGGTGTTCTATACCAACATTATCAAAGATGAAAGGGCTTATTTTGCAATGAGAATTAAATAGGCAAACATTTGGAATCATTTGGAGACACCTGTGATTTATCCAACCCATCATGATCACTCCTGTAGGCCCATTATTATCACTAATTCTGTCTACATGCAGTAAATACATGTAATTATTTTTTACAATGGACTAATTACTTCATTCATCTAACATTTTGGCTGACAGCTGTGCTACCTTTGTGAGGCAGTATATTTATTTACTTAGCCTGCTGTATGGGTATTTCTAAGCACTAGGCTAGCACTTCAGGGTCTAAGAACTATTAAATCTAAAATTAGTGGATTATTCGAAAATTGTGTTTTCTTTGACCAGGACTTACGTTTAATACACCCTAAGCAAAGTCTGAGGAAATTTTCTGTCTTTGTGCTAGTTTTGGAAGCTATACATTCTAAACGCCTAGAAAATGGACAGGCATGATAAGATAGGTATCACATGAAATTATAAATCAGAAGAAAACATGTGGCTTGAACAGACACCAAGTGCTACCAGTTCCTTCTCTTTACAGGATTGCAGACTTGGGTGGTTTTTCTAACATTTTACAGGCACTCCTCATTTTATTGCACTTCACAGACTTTGCACATTTTACAAATTGAAGGTTGTGACGACCCTGCATCTAGCAAGTCTATTGGTACCATTTTCCCAACAACATTTGCTCACTTCAAGTCTCTGCGTCACATTTTGGTAATGCTCACACTATTTTGAACTTTTCCATGATTATTATTTTGGTTATGGTGATCTGTGATCAGTGATCTTTGATGTTACTATTGTAATTGTTTTGGGGAGCCACAAACCACATCCACGTGAGACAGCAAACTTACTCGCCTAATGTGTACGTTCTGACTGCTCTGCCGACTGGACATGCCCTGTTCTCTCTCCCTCTCCTTGAGCTTCCCTATTTCCTGAGATCCAATAACAAAATTAGGCCAGTTAATAATCCTACAATGGCAAGAGCTAGAAATGATTAAGCTTAGTGAGGAAGGCGTATGTCAGATGTTGAAACAGGCTGAAAGCTAGGCCTCTTGTGCCAGACAGTTAGACAAGCTGTGAAGGCAGAGGAAAAGTTCTCGCAGGAAATTAAAAGTGCTACTCCAGTGAACACACGCATGATGAGAGAGCGAAACAGGCTTGTTGCTGATATGGAGAAAGTTTGAGTGGTTGGAATAGAAGAGCAAACCAGCCACAGCATTCCCTTCAGCCAAAGCTTAATCTAGAGCAAGGCCCTAACTCTCTTCAATTCTAGGAAGGCTAAAAGAGGTGAGGAAGCTGTAGAAAAACAGTCTGAAGCTGGCAGTGGCTGGTTCATGAGGTTTAAGGAAAGAAGCCACCTCCATAACATAAAAGTGCAAGGTGAAGCCACAAGTGTTGATGTAGAAGCTTCAGCAAGTTATCCAGAAGATCTTTAATTAAGGTAATTAATGAAGGTGGCTACACTAAACAAGAGATTTTCAAGGTAGACAAAACAGACTTCTATCGGAAGAAGATGCCACCTAGGACTTTCATAGCTAGAGAGGAGAAGTCAATGACTGGCTTCAAAGCTTCAAAGGACAGGGTGACTGTCTTGTTAGGAGCTAATGCAGCTGGTGACTAAAAGTTGAAGCCAATACTCATGTACCGCTTTGAAAATCCTAAGGCCCTTAAGAACTTTGCTAACTCTACTCTGCCTGTGCTCTATAAGTGGAACAACAAAGCCTGGATGACAGCACATCTATTTACAGCACGGTTTACTGAATAACTTAAGCCCACTGTTGAGATCTGATCAGAAAAAAGATTCCTTTCCAATTAGTACTGCTCACAGACAATGTACCTGGTCACTCAAGAGCTCTGATGGAGATGTATAATGAGATTAGTGTATTTTCATGCCTGCTAACACAATATTCATACTGCAGTCAAGAAGTCATTTTGACTTTCAAGTCTTATTATTTAAGAAATTAAGAACACATGGGATTCATGCGAACAGGTCAAAATATCAACATTAACAGGAGTTTGGAAGTTGATTCCAACCCTCATGAATGACTTTGAGGGGTTCAAGGCTTCGGTGGGGGAAGGAACGGCAGATATGATGTAAATAGCAAAACTAGAACTAGAAGTAGAGCCTGAAGATGTGGCTGAATTGCTGCAACCTCATGATGAACATGACAAATTATATGGATGAGCAAAGAAAGTGGTTTCCTGAGATGGAATCTACTCCTGGTAAAGATGCTGTGAAGATTGTTGAAATGACAACAAAGGATTTAGAATATTATGTAAACTTAGTTGATAAAGCAGTGGCAGGGTTTGGGAGGATTGACTCCAATTTTGCAAAAAGTTCTGTGTTAAAATGCACTGTGTCAAACAGCACTGCACGCTACAGAGAAATCATTTGTGAAAGGAAGAGTCACTCGATGCAGCAAACTTCACCGTTGTCTAAAATTGCCTCAGCACCCCCACCTTCAGCAGCCGTCACCCTGCCCTGTCGCAGCCATCAGCATGGAGGCAAGACCCTCCACCAGCAAAATGATTATGACTTGCTGGAAGCTCAGATGATGGTTAGCATTTTCTTTTTTCGTAATAATGCCTTTTTAAATTAAGGTACATACATTGTTTCTTTCGACATAATACCATTGCACACTTAATAGACTACAGGAGAGTGTAAACGTAACATATGCATTGGGAAACCAAAAATTTTGTGTGATTTGCTTTTTTGTGGTATTCGCTTTATTGTGGTAGTCTGGAACTGAACCCACAGTATCTCCAAGGTATGTCTGTAATTTCAAACTTGCAGAAAAGTTGCAAGAATAAAACCATTTATACTTTACTCAGATTTACCTGTTGTTAACATTCTGCCCCACTTGATGTATAATTTGCTCACTTGCTTTAACTCTGTGTATAAAATATACACACACATACATACCTTACAAATACACACATATATTACATACATGTGTTTGTATATATATATATATATATGTATTTTTTCCCCCCCCGAACCATTGAAAATAAGATGCACACATCGTGGCCCTTATCTCTAAATATTTCAGTGTGTATTTCTTAAGAATAAGTACATTCTCTTATATAACCACAATATATACATCAACTTCAGGAAATTTAACATTTATAAATACACTTATTTATCTACAATCTATACTCCAGTTTTTTTCAGTTGACTCAATCATGTCCAGTGGTGATCTGTTCTAGAATTACATATTGCATTTAGTTATCTTGTCTCTTTAGTCTCCTCTAATCTGGAACAACTCCTTGGTTCTTCTTTGTCTTTTGTGACACTGACATTTTTGAAAGGCAGAAGTTCCTTTTTAATAGCATGCTTCTCATTTGCCTGCTATTTCCTGTTGGTTAGATTCAGGTTAATTGTTCCCAGCCAAACTACTGCGTAGGTCATGTGGTGCTCTTCTCAAGCTATCCTATCCAGATATATGCAACATGTATCCATCTGTCCCTCTTTAGTGATGTTAATTTGCACTCTTGTTGTTGCATCTCAAGAAATTCCCTTGCACTTCAATCCAGCACAACACTCAGCCCCTGAAGCTGGTGAACAATTCCTTTAAAACAACTAAAAGGACGCTATTCCAGGAGAGGCAGGAAGAGGGGTTTCAGAATTCAGAGCTCAACACCAAGGCAGGAAGAGATTTTTGAGATAAAAAAACAATATTAATAATTATGCTGTTAATAATATTTATAAGAAATGCCAACATTTATTGAGCTCTTACCATGTGCCAAGTACTTCATTACGTACTTTAAATGGTGTATTCGTTTTCTATTGATGTCGTAACAAATTATCATAAATTTAGCAGCTTAAAACATTACAGACTTATTCTTTTACAGTTCTGTGGTCAGAAGTCGGTATGGGTCACACTGGGCTAAAATCAGAGTCGTGGCAAGGCTGGAGCCTTTCTGGAGGCTCTTGGAGAGAATCCGTTTCCTTACTCATTCAGGTGGTTGACAGAATTCAGGTCATTTTTTGCAGTTGTGAGACTGAGATCTGTTTCCTTACTGGCTATCACGGAGGGTTGTATCCAGCTTGTAGAGGCCACCCATATTCCTCAGCTCCGGGGGCCCCTTCGGCTAGCGTCAAAGCCAGCAGTGAGGGATTTCTCTTTCTCTTTCATCTCCTCCTGACTGTAGCTAGAAAGGTTCTCCGCTTTTAAGGACTCATGTGCTTAGGTTCGGCCCATCTGGATAATCTAGGACAACATCTCCATCTGAAAATCTTTAACATTAATTATATCTTTGAAGTCCCTTTTGCTGTGGAAGGCAACATATTCATAGGATCCGGGGATTAGGGCATTGACATCTTTGGGGAGCCATTATTCTGCCTACCATGGATGGAGTAACTCCCAGCGATGCTGAGAGGTAGGTCCTGAAATTGTCTCTAGTCTATGTGTGATGATGCCGAAGTTTAAAGAAGTTAAATGAATTTCCCAGAATCACACAACTGGTAACGAGGCTGAGCCAGGATTAACTTCAAGCAGAAGGGTTTATCTAATCTGGAGGATTAACATTTTTATTTTAGCAGCAGAATCCTTTATCAAACGGGAACTTATGAAAAATCAAATACATAAAAAAGTGTCAAAGCAAAGCTGCTCTGGCTAAATTGGGAGAAGTGACAGTGAGGGGAGGGAAGGGCTTCACAGAACAGAGGGCAGACCACCGATCATCCAGTCTCTGTTTCCAGATAAGCATGTGAGGCCCAGAGACAAGCGTGCAATGACTTGCCTGAAGTGAGCTCTGGGGCTGGAGTCTGGCTCCTCCACTCCCCACAAGGGCTCTTTCAAACCCCCCCCATAGGTTTACCTGTCAGGAGTCTGCTTGTTTATTTGTTCTAAAACTGTGTATTGAACATCTACACGTGGTAGGCAGGATTCAGGTACTGATGAGACAACAGCAAAGAGAACAAAGGCCCTGCCTGCCTGGCGGTTACATTTTAATGAAGGAAGAAGCACAGCAAACAAGCTTTAAAACTAAATAAAAAATTAAAATATCAGGGACTTCCCTGGTGGTCCAGTGGTAAAGAATCCACCTTCCAATGCAGGGGACGCGGGTTCCACCCCTGGTCGGGGAACTAGGATCCCACATGCCGTGGGGCAACAAAGCCTGCGCGCCACAACTACTGAGCTTGAGCGCCTCAACGAGAGAGCCCACGTGCCACAAATTACAGAGCCTACGCGTCACAACTGGAGAGAGAAAACCCTCATGCCACAACCAGAGAGAACCCGAGCCGTAATGAAAAGATCCTGCATGCCTCAACAAAGATCCTGCGTGCCACAACTAAGACCCGACGCAGCCAAAAAAAATAAGGAAAAAAAAATTAAAATATCGGATAATTGCATGAGATCTGGCAGCATTATAATAGGTGATTGCTGTGTGTATGTGTTAGTGTGGAGTGAGAGTGGAGGTGAGGGGTCGGGGGAGGAGAAAGAGAGAGAGAGAGGTAGGGACAGGGACAGAAACAGAGACGGGCTGACTTCTTTAGATTGGGTGCTGCAGGGAAGCCTCTTAGAGGTGATGTTTAAACTGAGCTGTGATGGGGCTTCCCTGGTGGCGCAGTGGTTGAGAGTCCGCCTGCCGATGCTAGGGGATGCAGGTTCGTGCCCCGGTCCAGGAAGATCCCACATGCCACGGAGCGGCTGGGCCTGGAGCCTGTACTCCGCGACGGGGAGAGGCCACAACAGTGAGAGGCCCGCGTACCGCAAAAAAATTAAAAAAATAAACTGAGCTGTGGTGGCAGGAAGGAGCCAGCCGGGTTAATATCTCAAAAAGAGTACTCCAGGTGGAGGAAACAACACCTAAGGCAGGGCCTGGGGGCAAGAATGGGCTAGAAGCAATCTTGACCAGGATTCCCCAAGTGTAGCTGAGAGTAAGGATGAAGAGAGAGGGGTAGGTGATGAGGTCAGAGACGTGGAGAAGGCTAAAATTAGTAAGACTCTTTGGATTACAATGCACATCTGTCAGTTGTCCAGCATTTTCTACTAGTTCTAGCTTGAACCAGGCATAGAATTCCAAGTACAGGATTTCTGGCTTCTAGGCAGACCAAAGCCTAATGCCCCACCAGATGAGGTATCTGTTCATTGGACAGGGTTCCATTGCTTTCCACCAGTTTCTTGCTAAGTTCCCAAGTGGCCCATCCCATGAATGCACACTTGGGCACATAATGTGCCAGTTGGACAGTGGCCCTGGGTAACTCATTAGCCACGCGTGCCATGGTCAAGGTAAGCAGTGACTGACTTCCTGCTTCAGATTTTGCATGTTTTAACATTCAAAGGGGGTAATTACTATACCCAGCCCCCAGGAATAATTGACGTATTTTATGTTTTGAAGTCTCAGTAGGTCAAACTTCCCATTTGTAAAACTTTTCGGTTGCTCTCTTGCCGAGCACATAAAACAAATTTACTTCTGAACGGAGACCTTGTATGCCAACTTTTTATAGCCTTAAATATAGTATTTTATCACTACTATAAATGTTGTCTCACCTCTCACAGACCCTTCAGTGCTAAAGGCAAGAGCCTTTCTAATTCACTTGTTTCAATTCACAGAAGATTTCTAAGTTGAAGCCGGGTCATTTGGATAATATTTCAGATGTACAGACTGCATTTCTGCTAAACATAATAAATCTGCAATTTTACAATTGGTTTGGGCAGCTAGCATGATTGTAGGAGGCTTTCCAATAAACGCCCCTTCAAAACAACCTCCTTTCTCTTTCCACACTCACCTCCAGACCTCACCCAAAGGCTCGATGTCATCCCTGAAATGTTGGGGACACGGTAATATGGAGACTACAATTTTAGGTTGATTTATTTTTCTAGCGGAACATCCAGGTTTCTAGCAATTATTTTAGGGCATAAAATTCCTTTGTGATGATAAATCAAGCTGTCAGCTCTTTCTGGTCCAAATTAGAGGTTGGAGAGATTGAGAAACTTTTCTGCTTTAGTATCCCACCCTTTGCATCTCCAGATTAGATTACACATGTTAGCCCTCTAGAGTTAATGCCATGTTTGCCCTCGGCTTTGCTCTGATCTTGGTGAGCTGGGAACTTCTCAGGCATAAATGCTCCTCTCTCAGTGCTCTCATGGGCCTCGCGCTCCCTGGTGGACATGGAACAAGGGACTGGGAGGTAGACACCCCTGGGTTGCTTCCCTGGCTCATACAAAACATTACCTACTTGTCTCACCTAGGGGTGCATCGTTTATAGACAGTCAGAACACACTGTTTTTATGGAAAAGATCTGGAAAAAAGAAAAAAAAAAGGCAGCTACAGATGGCCATAGGCACCGTTGGGAGGAAAAAAGTTTCGACTGACCCGGTAACATCACCAGCGAGGGCATGACTAATGTTGCGAGTTGTTGGCATGGCCATCCCCTGCCTTCCAGTACTTCAACTTTGGGTACTTGGCCAAGGGGTGGGAAATGAGGGACCCTGTCCCTGTGCCCTTGGCTGTCGCCAGCTTGCTGTGCCATTTGGTCCCCATTTTGCTTCTTGTGCCCTGGGCTGGCCCACTGTGCTGGAAGCTGAACTGAGGCTGTGGGTCGGGCTGCAGCCAAGGTTTTCTGGTGGGAGTTGCAGGGAGACTTCATGGAAAGGACGAGTCTGGACTCCTACCAAATTACCCTCCTGTCGACTGTTGGAAGGCTGGAATTTCAGACTCAAGAGGTGCAGAGGCAATTTACTGACACTCATTGTTGGCCTGAGTCTTAGCTGGAGATCTGCCTGTTGAGCAACTGGGTATCAACATGAGAAGCTCCCACACTCAGCTTCTCTCGATTCTGGTGTCTGCTCTCAATTCTGGTGTCTGCTCTGTGACTTAAATCAATTTTTTTCTCATCTGCCAGTGGAGCTTGAAGCTCTTCCTACCATCTGGTAAAGGACTGTGAAAAGGCGATGTGGCAGTGGTGCAGGGAGATGGAGCTCTGGGGGTGAGATGAGGACAGCTCAGAGTAGGCACAAACGTCACAGGTATTTTACTGAGTGCCTACCTGCTGACAAGTACTACGCTAAGTGCTTATGACACAATGGCACCCAATTTAGAAGTGTGGCCTCAGGTATATCAACAGGTGTTTTGATGATGGCAGATATGATAGGAAAGAAAAAGGGTGGAAATGGAGAGAAAGCAAATTATATTTTATTTTGATATTAATAATAGAGGCTCTTGGTTTCACTCCCTTAGGGAGCCCAAGATATGATCATTTCTCTAGTTTTCATTATAATCTCTAGGGCCATATTAGGAGGTAAAAAGAAGGCAACTTATGATGTTTTCCTTTACAAAACAGGATGCAATTAAGAAATGAAAAGTATATGGGACTTGCCCAAAGATTTTCATTGTGGTAGGGGAAGGATGGAGATAGATACTAAGATTTCAGACTCCATTTTCCACAATCCCACAAAATCAAGCTGAGACCTAACCATCCAAGGTTCCAGTTACTACTGCTGGTCTCGCTTTTATTTTTGTTTTCAAATTAATGGACAGACATAAGCTGAAGAATTTCAGAAATATCATCAATATTTCACCGAAAAAATAGTAATTTGGCAACATTCTTCCAGCTTGTTACTCCTAAAAATGCAAAAGAGATATTCTTGTTGGTTTCTAGAGAGTCCTGTAGAGGTGAAATCCATCCCACCAGCCTAAGTGTCCCTTGCCCCTAATCACTGGCAGTTTAAGGTCGCAGGCACCATGATGCTTTCAGGAATGGCAGCTGGTCTTCTGAACCCCTCCACCCTGTGCATCGTGCTCAACCACACTCTGCGCTTTTGTTTAACTAGATTTGTTTTGGAAGTAATTGGCTCAGCTCTCTTTCTGCAAGCACACGTGATTCAGACAGCCTTGGCTTTCAGCTCGACTTCGCAGGACATTTACACAACTAGTAGGAGGAAGTTTCATTATACCTGGCTCTGGGGGAAAATAGCGTGAAGAGCCAAGATGATGAGCTACTTGCTCTAGCATTGAACTTAGGCTACCTTCCCACTATTTCTTCTCCCCCATCACCATAAGAATGTGAACTTGAATGTAGGAGGAGCAGAGGGAAACTTCAGGCAACACAACTAAGTAGCATAAGAATATAACCAAGCGTGAAACAAATATGGCAGGTTGACTTACACGACTTTCATTTACATCGTCTAGGAAAATGGTGAATGAGAGCAATCTACTCTGGAAAAAGAGCAAATACTTGGATGTTCTGTTGGTTTGGAGCCAGAGAGTCCTAAGTTTAAATTTAGCTTGGAAACTTGCTAGTTATGTGACTTTGGGCAAGTTGCAAACTCTCTGGGCCTTGGTTTTCTCATCTGTGAAATGGGGATAAGGATTTTGAACAGAGAGGATTGTATTGGGGAGTAGAGATCGTGTTTGTAAAGTGTCTACCTAGGTGATCACCTCATATGGAATGGACAGTAAGTTGGAGTTATTATGATATAATGTATCTGCTTCTGCTTTAGCTTCATCCTCAACGGTGTTTTAAATACGATGTTGAAGTTATCTTTTTATATACCCATCTTAAATCAACTCTGATTGCACATTAGAATCAGTCCAAGAGTTTTGAAAAAATACTGATGCACGAGCCTCACCCCAGACCAATTAAATCAGAAACCTTGGAAGTGGGTCTCAGCACTGCATTTTTCTATCTCCCCAGGTGATTTTCAGGTGCACCCAGGGCCGAGAATCACCGAGCTTTCCATTTCCATGCGAGCCCTTGGAGAGCAGAGAGCATGTTTGCTCACCTGTGTATCCCCGTGCTTAGCCTGATAGGGTGCCCAATAAATATTTCTTGAACTAAACTCTAAGAAATGGAGAGAAAGTTGTCCAAATTCCTAAGACTGGTCTCATATGGGCACATTTCTTGAGCAGCCGATAAAGGCAAGATATACCAACATGTTATTAATTCTCATAATAAGGGTTTGAAAGAACAGGGTAAAGAAAGATCAAGGTCCTTTCAGCTGACAGTTTACCTATCATGTCATTTATCACTGGTCCTCTTTTTGACTCTTCCGTTGCTAAGGGATCAGAGAAGTGAGATAGCAGGATACTTTGGGAAACTCCATCGGTTGAAAAAATATAGCAGCTTCTTCAGAAGAGTTTTTTTGAGAGAAGGAGAAAGTCAGACACTGCCAAGGTAGATAGTGGGCAATTATCTTGGGTAAGACTCAGAGCGGTACAAGAGAGAAATCAGTGACACAGACTGGACACATGTTTGGGGCTATTTCACGTGCAAACATATGAGGTGAGACCTCAGCATATACCAGTAACAGTCTTAGTCACCACGTGAGAATGTCTTTAGGATGTTCCCAATATTAGTTTCTTTCCCTTTTGCGGGCACGTGGCAAGATTGCATCTCCTCAGTCTGCAGTCTCAGGCAGAACCATATGATTTGCTTTGGCCAAAAAATATGAGAGCAGGAGTTACAAGTGTCAATCCTGGGGGAACCTTTAAAAGCCAGTGTACTTTGCTTCTGCCATGACAAGGTAATGAATGGCTGCTCCATCAGCCTGGGTCCTGGACTGAGGACCGTGCAGAGCAGAGTTCTCAGCTGACCCGTGATGGAGATGTAGCACAGGTGAAAAATAAACCTTTGTTGTCTTAAGTTCTTGAGATTTGGGGATAATCCGTTATCATAGCACAACCTTGCCCATCATAGTGCATACTTGGGACAGACAGCTTCAAAGCCAACTACTTCCTCTGTGAAAAATGCCCAAGATTGCTTGACACTGACAGCTTAACTCCTCTGCCACTTCTCATATGCATAAAATGGAGCAAGTTTCAACACTTCTTTAATCCTCAGTCTCTCCAGCTGTAAAAATCACTGGATTATAGATGTGAAAATACATCATCTATGTAAGTGCCTAGCACCGTGCCTGGCGAATGATGATGCTCAATAAATATTAGGTTACACAGTCCTGTTATTTGTGGAATAATAATGGGAAAGCAGAAAGCACAAAAGTATGCAATAAATATTTGCTAAATAAATTAATCAAGAAAGCCAGGATGAATAAGGAACCATGAAAGTGCAAAACTTCTGCAAATTCTTCCAACTGTGGGTTCTCTTTTCTTAAGGTTTCTTTTCTTCTAACCCACCACCTTTGAAATGAGATATCACTTAGAAAATGAGGGGAGAGGGAGTCTCTAATAAATGAAAAATATGTTTTTGTTTTCAAGACAGGGCTGTCCCCACTGTCTAATAGAGCTGGCTCATTTCTCTTTTCTTCAGCAAACTGGTGACAGTGCATTTAGATTCCAATCCTTCCTCTGAACATGGCTCGTGTTTGGCCTTTTAAAGAAAAGAGTCATCTCGAAGCATGCGGGATCCTCCCCGACCAGGGCACGAACCCGCGTCCCCTGCATCGGCAGGTGGACTCTCAACCACTGCGCCACCAGGGAAGCCCAGGCTAATATACATTTTATTCTGCAATGCCTTTGATTTGCAAGGCACCAAAACTGTTTGACACTATTCCTGTTCCCCCAGAAATTTTATGGAAAAGGTCCAAAGGAAGATCTAGATAAAAGTAAAGTAGTGATCTGTGACTACCATATTTCATTTGAAAAACCCTGTATGTCTGCTCCATTGGAAAACTAAACCATGAAATTCATGTCTCACATGTCTTGATATTGTTTCCTCTATGATCAAGGTGTCACTCCTTAATAGAAAATAGAGTAGCAGAAGGAAGTGAGGTTGGTTCTCTAATTCCTGGATCTGAAGCTTGAATCTAACATGGGTCAGGGTGGAGAGAGCTCACTTCATATTCACAAGGAGAAGAGAGGGGTGTCTCTTGTCAATCATACCCTTATGATGGAACCCACTTTCCAGAAAGTAAAAGAGTTCCTGTGAAAGTGAATGAAGGCAGGTAAAGTGGCAGAGGGGAATCCAGGGCTAAATGAAAATGAGCCCCCCTTCCCTTAGTCCTTCTGCTGCAAGGATTCTCCTATCTGCTCTGCTCCATCTCAGAACATTCCAGATGCAGGTCCTAAAGGCTGACGGTTTCAGGTGAGCTGTGATCCCAAGTCAATTTGCATGACTATTACTTTCACTGTTTGGTACATTTAGTTATGGCATCTGGGCTTACAGTGGTAGCTAAACAAAGTATAATAGCTATTGTGTGTAGAACTGAGGAAAGGGGCAGATATAAATTTTTCTTTTATCTTTATCTTTATTATTCCATAAAGCATAATAATCTTTCCTGTAGAATCAGAAGGGAAGAACGCTAGGTGGTATGGATAGAAGGGTTGTGCAACACATAGGTTTTGATCTTGAGCTACTAGAATCAAGTCCAAGCCCTAATGGCTGCCAGCCCTGTTATCTTATGTAAGTTGCGTAACTGTTTTGAGCTTAATTTCTTCATCCGAAAAATGAGAACAATAATTACATTTACTTCTTAGAGTTAAGTGAGGTAATACACATATAGAACATGAGTAAGTGTGCAATAAATGCTGGCAAGTAGGTTACTGTTAAGGTTTTACTATGTAGAGATAGGAAAGAGGGGCACTGGTAATGTTATACTTTACTTTTTTTTTTTGCGGTACGCAGGCCTCTCACTGCTGTGGCCTCTCCCGTTGCGGAGCACAGGCTCCGGACGCGCAGGCTCAGCGGCCATGGCTCACGGGCCCTGCCACTCCGTGGCATGTGGGATCTTCCCAGACCCATGTCCCCTGCATCGACAGGTGGACTTTCAACCACTGCGCCACCAGGGAAGCCCTATACTTTACTTTTGAAATCAGACTTATTGAAATATAATTTTCATAGTGTAACATTTGCCCTTTTTAGGTGTACAGTTCTATGAATTTTGACAAATAAACATGCAGTCATGTAATCACCCCTGACAATCAAGATACAGGACACTTCCAACACCCCAAATAGTTCCCTCATGCCCTTGATGACAATGATGATGAGATTATTATTAACTGAACTCCATAATGTACTCAGATTTCCCTAGTTTTTACCTTTTGTCTTTTTTTCTGACCCAGGATCCCACCTAGGTTACCATACTACATTTAGCAGTCAGGTTTCCTTAGGTTCCCCTTGACTATGACAGTTTCTCAGACTTTACTTTTTTGACAACCTTAACAGTGTTGAGGAGTACTAATCAGGTATTTTATGAAATAGCCCTCTATTGAAATGTTTTCCTGACGATGTTTTTTTCATGATCAGATTGGGGTTATGGGTTTTGGGGTGGAAGACTGCAGAGGCAAAATGCCATTCTGCTCCTTTTACATCAAGGGTACCTGCCCATTAATCTGATATAGCGGGCTTCCCTGTAGCGCAGTGGTTAAGAATCCACCTGCCAATGCAGGGGACACGGGTTCAAGCCATGGTCCGGGAAGATCCCACATGCCGCGGAGCAACTAAGCCCATGTGCCACAACTACTGAAGCCTGCGCTCTAGAGCCCGCAAGCCACAACTACGGAACATATGTGCCACAACTACTGAAGCCCACATGCCTAGAACCTGTGCTCCGCCGCAAGAGAAGCCCATGCATCACAATGAAGAGTAGCTCCCACCCGCCACAACTAGAGAAAGCCCCCTTGAAGCAACGAAGACCCAACACAGCCAAAAATAAATAAATAAAATAAATAAATTTATTAAAAAAAATCTGATATAGCACTGCTGACATTGACCTTGATCACTTGGATGAGTTAGTGCTTATCAGGTTTCTCCACTGTGAGGCTCTTCCCCTTCCTCCCTTTCATACTGTCCTCTTGGAAGGAAGTCACTACGTGCAACCTACACTTGAAGAGTAGGGAGCTATGCTCACTTCCTGGAGGGAATAGATAAGTTATTTGCAATGTTTTGCCCTGAAGATTTGTCTCCTCTGCCCCATTTACTTACTTACTCAACCATTTATTTATTTTTATCTTATGAACTCATAGATTCTTATTTTATACTTTGGGTTATAAGCTAATACTATTTTATTTATATTATTGCTCAAATTGTTCCTGTTTTGGCTATTGGGAGCTCTTTCAGTTGTCTCCTATGTCCCTTTGCTGTACCCCCATCATTGTGGGGTTTTTTCCTTTGAGTGCTCTCTTGCTTTCTGTCACTACACAATGCTACAGCTCATCTGGTCTATTTCCTGCCCCAGTCCTAGAATCAGCCAATTTTCCAAGAAGACTTGGTATCTTTTATTGGAGGATGGTGTTAAGAATCTAGATCTGGGCACTAGGTGTGGTTATTGCTACTGGCGTGTTGCTTCTAGGCCCTCTCAGCTGACCCAGCATGAAGTGCTTTTTTCTCTTCAATTTAAAAAGTTTTTTTTTTCAAATCTACAGAAAGCCTGAAATAGCACAGTGAACAACTTTATATGCTTTACCTCAATCCTTTTATTCCTCTGAACCATTTGAAAATAAGTTGTGGACATCATGACATTTCATCCCTAAACTCCCCAGCCATGACAATCAAAAATATCTCAAAACATTGACAAAGGTTCCCTGGCGTCACAGTCACCTCCAGTTGAAAGTCATTGGTCTAGACACTTTCGTCGAGGTTCCTAGGTGATATTGTTAATATATCACATCAGGAAACACATGATGTTATGTTGTATGGAACTAATGATGGTAATGTTAAGTGTAATAACTTGGTTAAGTTGGTATCAGCAAATCCCTCCATTGTAGTTAACTAGTAATTATGGAAGTCCTTTGAGTCTGTGTGATTATTGTGTTCCCGAACAATTCTCCACCTAAAGATTGTAGCATCCACTCATAGTTCTCCCTCGAATCAATACACTAGGGGATGTAAAATGAAGATACTCTAATTATTCCCTTGGATATATAGCAGGTGAAATATTACTGTAAAGAGCTTTCTCCCTTTTTCTATTTTCCCATCGCTTCCTTCCTCTCTTCTTTAAATATCATTCTTTTTTTTTTTAAGAAGATGTTGGGGGTAGGAGTTTATTTATTTTTGCTGTGTTGAGTCTTCGTTTCTGTGCGTGGGCTTTCTCTAGTTGTGGCAAGTGGGGGCCACTCTTCATCGTGTTGCGCGGGCCTCTCACTATCGCGGCCTCTCCTGTTGCGGAGCACAGGCTCCAGACGTGCAGGCTCAGTAATTGTGGCTCACGGGCCTAGTTGCTCCGCAGCATGTGGGATCTTTCCAGACAAGGGCTCGAACCCGTGTCTCCTGCATTGGCAGGCAGACTCTCAACCAATGTGCCACCAGGGAAGCCCCCTAAATATCATTCTTGATGCACAGATTATTTTTATTAATTGAATTGTAATCTTTATCATCTTTTTTTTGGTTGATGCTCAAATTGTCCCAGATTAGCTGGTGGGAGCCCATTCACACTAATTACTGTGTCATTTGTTGTGAATATGTAACCCACCTACATGGTTCAAATCAAAACTATGTAAAAAGGTATACCTAGAAAAGGCTCACTCCCATTCCTTTTACACTTTTCTCTGTAGGTAAGCATTTTCATTAGTTTCTGATGTATCTTTTCTGTGTTTCTTATTTAAAAATAAGTAAAAAATGTATATATGTGTGTGTGTATAATATATATATATATACATATATACACACACATATACGCATATGTTTTATTTCACCATCTATTCTTACCAAAAAGGTAGCATACTATGTACATCTTTTGGCGCCTTGCCTTCTACTTAACAGTGTATCGTAAAACCACCGTCAGTTCATACAGACCTTGCTCTTTTATGGCTGCATAGTACTCCATTACGTATGTGTCCTTCAGTTGATTCAATGAGTTTCTTCCACAAGAAGGCATTTAGGTTGTTTAGAATAGTTTACACCACAAATAATGCCACAATGAATAACATTGTGAATATGCTTGGTTTTTTTTCTTTCAGTAACTTAAAATTTTTCAAATTTGTGTATATTTTCCCCCAAGAGTAGGGACTATTGCTGTTTTAGTAAGTACGCAAATATTAATCAGGTTTCATCACCCATTTCTGAGCCAAGATAAAGGCACATTAATCTCTATTTTATCGATATGGTAAGGAAGTAAAGAGATCTTATGCAATTTGACTAAAATCAGTCATTAAGTCAATGCTGATGTAGGTATGGGCCCCAAATCTTAGGTTATAGTCAAGTGTCAAGTGTCAAAATGATTCTATTTGCTTATCCTCTCAATTAATGAAGAAATGTAATTTAGAACACTTAGATTTATCTTAGTTGAAATTTCCATTTAAGATATTGGTTACAAAGACAAAGAATTTGGCATCAAATCCTCTTAGAATAAAACGATATTATGTAAAATGCTATCCGTTTGTTTTCAGCCTGATAAAAGGCCCATAGACACAGTCTGACTAGAGAAAACGTATCTAAATCCATGTGTGTCCTGAGCCATGCATCTCTGCTTTGAATTTGGGCAACCCTCAAATTCAATTCAACAAACGTTTACACATTTATTGTGCTTTTATTATACCCTAGACATGCTGCTAGTTCTTGTGGGAGCAGGGTATATGTCACAGAGTTTGTTCTGAAGTAGTTTACTCTCTAGGCAGAAAGATGTGTACACACCAAATATTACACAAATCAGCAGTAAAAAGTATTATCATTGGCCTACAAACCAGGGGAAACAAGCACAAAGAGTTAATTCTATTGGAAAGATGAACAAAAGCTTCAGAGGTAAGATGATAATTGATTTCAGCTAAGACAATACAAAAATAAATAAGGTTCAACATATAGAGAGTTAATAAATTAAGAGAAATTTTCCAATTTCAAATTAGAAATTAGCAGAATGTTCTATGTCACCCTCTCCTGCAATCCTACTACACTGTATACATCTCTCTAGTCTGGCAGCTTGACTTGTAAAAGATTTGGTTCCAGGTGTGTCACTTATGGCAGCCAGAGAGGGCCTCACAGCAGAATCACAGTCATATCACCTTTGAATTCCCACTGCCCAGGCCAGCACTCTGCACATAGTAGACAACTGAAGTCTCTTAAAGGAGGGAATGAAGTATTTTAATAGCACTTTGTAAACTGAATCAAACTTTCTAATTTATCTCTTTTTTTGAAAACTGATTCTTTTGGATTTTGAGTCCCCAGATTGCTGGGGTCTGCTATGGAATTCATCATCCAGGAGAGACATCTCAGTCTCATCTTTAACTGAATCAGCTAAGAGAAGGGTGGGTACAATACAGATCATGGTTGTTACTGTTCCCACCCCCATGCCAAGATTCTCACTGATCCACACACATTCATCCACCTCTTTAAACCTGAGAGCCAAAATCATACGTTTGAGATTTTATAGACAGACAGACACATACACACACACACACACACACACACACCCCCCTCCATGATGCATAAAGATGTTAGCATGGACACATAACACACGACAGCAGAGGTATAAAAAGAGACCACAGAATTTAGCAGGGAAAATGGGCAAACCAATGGGCAAATATGGTCCAAAATGGACAAAAAAGTGAAATCAAGGTAGTCAAAAACATTTATCATTGCTCCCTGTAAGAAAGGCTACGTCCCATCTCTTCACAAGAAACACTGGGATTTACTCATCTTTTAGATTTTAATACTTTTATTACTTAGTTTAGATCTATTTTTGTTTCCCAGAAAATTAGTATTTTATCCTTAAATCTCTGACTCTAAGTGCTACCCCCTTCTTAAGTGGGAGTTATTATTATATTTTATTTTCCAATAATATATGCTCCATTGTATAGTGGAAGGTAATGGGGGAATGGTATTCCAGTTCCTCAAAACTCTGTTTTGTAGTTACATATATTATAGATAATACGTCTTTCCATTGAAGGCAGACAGATAGTGATGGTCATCAGATAAATTATAACTCATGTATAATATTTAAGAATTAAGGGAATCTATTAGGTAAGGCCAATGAAAAGTCTACTTAATCCTGGCACAGTCTAACCCCCTGCAACTTCATGAGTGCTTTATGAAGCATGGGCTTCACTGGCAACTTGTTAGAAATGCAAATTCTTAGGCCCCACTCTAGACCCCTGAATCAGAATCTGCATTTTAACAAATCCCCCTAGTGATGTGTGTGCACATTGAAGTTTTAGAAGCATGAGTCAACCAGTCACAGGGTTTCATGGAAACTCTATGAAGAAAGATTATCCGATCCATCTTTAATTTGGGTTGGGTTTCCTTTCAAAGATCCATAAGACCAAGTGCCAATTATGTCAATATCTTGCCTAAATTTACATTAAGATACACTCTTGGAGTTTGGTGGCCTCTCGATTTTTCATTTTACGTCCAATCCAATGGTGCTGTGTGATACACCCTGTTCCGCAGGAGAACCAGGCGTGCATGGGGAGAAAGGAGAAGGCAGTAATTTGAACTAGAGAATTATACGGAAGACTGGCAAGTGCTTTTCATTGTATGATGGGGATTTTAAACTCTACTGACTCCATGTTGCTTTCCTCTCAAAAGATTGTCTTGGGCTCCAAGCAGTAGAATCATTTTTGCAAAGGAAAATTCCCAAACTTCTGAAAAGCTTTTGTGTTTCATATACGGAGTGAGTTAGAGTAATTATGTATTTCTTTGCTTGAGTTTATTTCTCTCCCACCATTACTCATTTCAAAATTGTCACCTTGAGAGGCTAAGCAGAGGCCGAGTCCCAGGCACCCTGAACTGTGGTTGCTGTAGGTATCACCTGCCAACTAGCTAACAACCAGAGGAAAAGATACCTGTCCTTTCCTAAACTTGAGTTTCGCGAAGACTAGTGACCTATCCATTGTCTCAAAAGGGAGCATCTCTCACTGTGACCCTGTTTACGTGGAAGTGAGCCTACTTAATGGATACTGATGGTGACAGTGATGATGACAACAATGACAAGAGTCCCTGTTGAAGGAATGACAGGATGCGGATGTGTGAAGAAGGACACAGTTATTTCAACTCTAAGGAAAAAGGGAGATGACGTACCTAAACTGCATCCCAGACACCCTTCTTCACAAGGCATGCATTCTTCGTAGTCTGGGTCTTGGACTTCACCTATACAATAAGAGGAGTAAAAAGCACAATTTCATTTTCACTGAATGGAGACCCATTAGTTGCTATAAAAATATGTTGGCATGTAGCTTATTTTCAAGCAAATCATAGAGCCATTATGAAACCCACGACCATGATTGAGGATATATGTCACCCACATTTTATCTCCTTCTATAAATTTAATAGATTAGATTAGTTTGATTGGGTACAAACAGCACAAAGTTGGACTGTATGCCATGCAACTAGTTTTGAAATCAAGTTGGTAGGTTTTATTTATTAAAGAAGTAAGTTCAGTTTCTGGGAACATAGTTGGGTATATAAGTGATGAAGCAGCCTTACCTTGTCCACACTCTAACTTCCGGCAGGTGTGGTTGGAGGGCACCAGGAAGTAGCCACGCCCACATCGTGTGCAGACGTGTGAGCTGTGGCAAAGCTCACAGTTGTCCGGGCAAGGCCGGCAGGTGTGGCCCTCGTCAGGGTAGTGGCCTGTGGGGCAGTTCTCCCGGCACTCTCCCCAGTACAGGAACCGCTCTCGGCCGTGCTTATCTAAACAGATAGAAATGAGCAAAATTAAAAGAAGGAAAATGTACAAAATTAACCATGAAGGTAATATAACTGAAGTCATTTTATTAAAAAGATATGACCAACTGCTTTTGCTCCCAGTAGACCAGAAAGATAAAAATGGTTGAATAGAAAATGCAGTATCTTTGAACTTGTAGTTGAAGAGACTTCCTTGGGCTCCTTTTGGTGTCTGTAGGAGCTCACAGAGTTGGGGACTATAGAGATCCCATGAGAATAAACAAATGCTTGATGATAGAGGCATTTCTACGATAGTGCAATCTTTTAGAATGATTTTGAATTCTGTTATCAAAATCACACACTTGTGTTAACTGTATAAGGAGTGACGTTTTGCACAGCTACCAATCCTGTACTGACAGTCTATTGAAGCACTCAACCAAACATGCCTCTTTGACTCCTTTATATGAATTCCTGGAAGTTCTGAGTGGCTGTCAACATTGGACTCTACAAGGAAAGAATCAGCAGTACTCCCAGTATGAGACTGTGGGAATCTGCTCCTGCAGAAGACCCAATGTTGCCCCTGGAGGGAATGGAAAATTCTAATCAATTCCAAGCTATCATAATCAATGCAAAAGGATTCTAATCAGTTCTAATCATACACTTAAACACATAAGATTAATGTAGATGCACCTAGAGGCCTCCTACCTCCCACCCCCTGGAGTTTTTGCTTGTGCTAAGTGTGCCCAGGGCATCCATCTTCTCTGAATCAGGTCTCCCACATGCCCCTGGCTCTGAAAATATCTGCATTACCTAAAATAACTGGGTTTAGAATTCACTCATAATGTGATCTACCACACGAAGACCCAGAACCATTGAACTTCACGATGCAAGGCTGTTGGGACTTCCCTGGTAGTCCAGTGGTAAAGAGTCTGCCTTCCAATGCAGGGGACATGGGTTCGATCCCTGCTCAGGGAACTAAGATCCCACATGCCGCGGGGCAACTAAGCCCACGTGCCACAACTACTGAGCTTGCATGCCTCAACTAGAGAGCCTGCGTGCTGCAAACTACAGAGCCCATCCACCCTGAAACCCATGCGCCACAACTACAGAGCCCACACACCCTGGAGCCCTCATGCCACAACTAAAGAAGAGAAAACCTGCAGGCCACAACTAGAGAGAAGCCCGTGCGCCACAACGAAGAGCCTGTGTGCCACAACTAAGACCCAATGCAGCCAAAAATAAATAAAATAAAAAAATAATAAATAAATATTTTTTTTTAAATTTCAAGGCTGCTGAATTTGTAAAGATAGCACTAACCCCATGTTACAAGTGCGAAATCTGAAAGTCAGTATAATATTGAATATTAGATTGAACCACATGAAATTGCTCACATTCGACAGTTTTTAACCTGTAAACTAGGCACTTTCAAAGGTTTTAACCTAATGTTCTTATGTGATTAAAGCCCTATTTCAAATACAATTTAAAAATCACACCCTTGGATTATGGACCCTGAAGCTCCCTTTTTTCTGATGGTGATTTCATGCCAGAAGTCTGCTGGTTCCCATGGGACAAAGAAAATAAAGAAAGTGTCCAAAGAGGTGGTAGAAAAAAGCGTTTGCAGTCTCCAGGTCAGACCTGGAAGAACATTATCCTCTAAGGGAAGGAGAGCGTTTGGGAGGATGTAATGTGCATTTGGCGATTCTACAGCTATAGATCAAGGTTGTGGAGCACAAAACCCCAATCTGGTGGGACCTCGAATCTCAGGAGACCACAAAAAGGTCAACTTTCCAAGTTTTGTTCTTCTCATTTCTACCATGACTCATTGAGAAAAGATTCTGCTTTACAAAGTGCCAACCTTCTCACATGTAGGTAGGAATATGTTAGGGAGAGCAGTGAAAAGCTAACCCTCTCCTCCATCCAGCTGTTGCTATACATTCCCTACACCTTCACATGATGTCAAATCAAGATCCAGAGGCTTAAGGGAAGCTTGCCTATGGTGAGTTCTAAATATATATTTGTTGAACGACTGAATGAATGAGTGAGTGAATTCATATTTGTCAATATTCCTATTTTTCCAACATATCTAACTGGATCAACAATCTTTTTTAAAAAATTTATTTATTTAAATTTATTTATTTTTGGACTTCCTTGGTGGCGCAGTGGTTGAGAGTCCGCCTGCCGGTGCAGGGGACACAGGTTCATGACCCGGTCCAGGAGGATCCCACATGCCGCGGAATGGCTGGGCCCGTGAGCCATGGCCGCTGAGCCTGAGCGTCTGGAGCCTGTGCTCCGCAACGGGAGAGGCCACAACAGTGAGAGGCCCTCATACCGCAAAAAAAAAAAAGAAAAAATTATTTATTTTTGGCTGCGTTGGGTCTTCGCTGCTGCGTGCAGGCTTTCTCTAGTTGCGACGAGTGGGGGCTACTCTTCGTTGCGGTGCGCAGGCTTCTCATTGTGGTGGCTTCTCTTGTCGCAGAGCACGGGCTCTAGATGTGCGGGCTTCAGTAGTTGTGGCCTGCAGGCTTCAGTAGTTGTGGCTCACGGGCTCTAGAGCACAGGCTCAGTAGTTGTGGCACATGGGCTTAGTTGCTCCATGGCATGTGGGATCTTCCCAGACCTGTGATCGAACCAGTATCCCCCGCATTGGCAGGCGGATTCTTAACCCCTGAGCCACCAGGGAAGTCCCTGGACCAACTATCTTAAAAATGAATGATGATGGGTTCAGATATTAGAGGAAATGTTCTCCAGTTCCATTTTATTATTTATTTATTTATTTGGTTGCACCAGGTCTTAGTTGCAGCTTGCCGGCTCCTTAGTTGCGGCACGGTGCCTCCTTAGTTGTGGCATGCGAACTCTTAGTTGCAGATGCATGTGGGATCTAGTTCCCTGGGCAGGGCTCAAACCCAGGCCCCCTGCATTGGGAGTGTGGAGTCTTACCCACTGCACCACCAGGGACGTCCCTCCCATTCCATTTTTATTGTTCAGATATGGCTTTGCTATTTGGACCCCTCTGGGTATTATAATTCGGGTTTAAAGGACAGAGATGTAAAGGGTCTTGTTGTTTAACATACACGGACCGTGCAAAAGGAAGTCACTTAGGTGCCTTAACAATGGCCAGCTCTCCCACGTGATTGGTTCAGGATTATGCCGAGATTTGCTATTTCTACTAGCTTGATAGCATGGCAGCTCACTTAGCTTTGGATGACTATTTGGACACCTCAGTGATTCGAATATCATGCGTAAATTTTTGGCTACTTGCCCAGAGTCTCAGAACTTAAGTTCATGTAATGATGGGGGGGAGAGGCCGGTTCTTGTAGTAGAAGTGCTGATATTTTTGTTATGTGACAAAGCCGTTCATGAGGTAATAGGAGACAAGAGTTAAAAATCAAGGAACTCCAAAAGAGGTTCAGATTGGCTTTCATTTATACTGAGGAGTAATTAACTGCTTCCAGAGTATTTCTGGGCAACCGATTTTGTTAGAAGAGAAGGTGGACCAACGTGAAGGCATTGGATGTCTGCCGGAGGAAAGGAAGGTTGAGGGTTGCAAGGTAGGAAGGGAACAGGAATGCTGGAGAGGATGAAAGAAAGGCTGAGGGACTCTGAAAATAAACTTTATGAAGCTTACTCCAACATTTTGCTTACTGAAGCTGTTGTATGATTGTAGAAGTTAGCTTCGGGCTCAGTTTGGTAGAGGATAAACCTGGAAGAGAGTTTAGAGTGGATTTTCACTAATAGAGCTGCAGATCTGCCTTTCCAAAAGGATTCAGACCCAACATTAACAAAGTTACAATTAAGCAAGGGGTGAAATTTCTACAAAGAGATGGGACAGGCTTATGTGTGGAGGTGGGACTCCCTAGCCAGAGGAATTTCAGGCTTTGAATAAAGCTTATTGATATAGAACTGCATCCGTTCCATCATCTGTCTTCTGCAGCGCTGCCTCATGGATTAGCTGCACTAATGTGTGGACTTGGGAGAGTACAGTCTTAACAGGCAGAAAACCCTGCTAATCAGAACCCGCTCAACATTTCCCTCTTCAGGGAGCCTCCTGTTCTCGCTACCGCTGAAAGTAGTGACCTGTAGTAGGGTTGCTACCATTCATTCAGTCTCTATCTAATATCTTCCTGTTTTATAATACATGAGGACACACCCCTTTGTTAGATCGTAAAACTCCTTGAAAGTGATATCATGCTATTATTTACTGCATTTTCCGTGGTACCCATGTAGAGTAACTTATACGTGGGAGGGGCACAATACATTTTTAAAAATTATTGATGTATAGTTGATTTAAATGTTGTGTTTATCGCATGCGCTTGTGAGCTCGACAGCTCCCCAATCCTCAGACTTTTCTGATGAGATCAGTGGTGATATTAACAAATGTAACAAAAATAGCTGTGCTTTTTTTCTGCTATACAGAGAAGTAACTCAGCTATACATATATATATGTATATTTCATATTCTTTTCCATTATGGTTCATCACAGGGTATTGAATATGGTTCCCTGGGCTATGTAGTAGGACACTGTTGTTCATCCGTCCCATATAATAATTTGCGTCTGCTAATCCCAAACTCCCAGTCCTTCCCTCCCCTACCTCCTCTCCCCCTTGGCACCACAATACATTTTGTTAAGAGAACAGGTTAAACGCAGACTTTGAAATAGAAAACACAGAAGAAATATCAGGGCATTTTATGTGTGGATTGGTCCAAGTAGCCATAGGTTGCTTAGAACGTTTTAGGTACTTGTTTAGCGTTTAAGCTACTCCTTAGCTGTGTATATATATGAAGATTTAGTGTGTTTTAAATGTGAAAGGGAATTTAGATGCCATCTTGTCCATTCTCCTCCTTTTTACAAACATGGAGAGACTTAAAGAGGTGAAGTGATTGGGTTAGTGTCTTCTAGTTTATTAGTGACAAAGCCGAGACTAGAATCCAGGTTTTCTGATCGATATTGTTTCTACTGAACCATACATTCATCCATCTATTTACTGTGTGCCTTCTATATGCCAGATTCTGTGCCGTGCTTGAAATACGGCAGAAAACAGGTAGAAACCATTGACTGCTCTTACAGGGCACAGAGTCTGATGGACAAGGTAGATAGCAAGGGTGAGGAGGCCTGTGAATGGGAAGTGCTGGGCTCCAAGGGTGCTCACATGAAGGGGGCTTAGCCTAGACAAGAAGGTTAGGGCAGCCTTCACTGAGGAAATGCCATTGAAATGGAGGCCTAAAGGATGAATAGAAGGAGATCAGGTAGACAGTGGCTGCGGAACATCTCAAGGGAAGTCTGAACAGCTAGAGAGACTGAAATGCTCGCAGGAGCAAGCAGGTACAAACAGTAACAGTAGTAATAGTAGTGATAATAATAAGAATTGCTAATATTTATTGAGTACTTCCTATGCACCCCACCCCATTCTAAGTGCTTTATTATTTTATCTCATTTCATTTTCATAATAATCCTAGAAGAAGGCAGCCATGATCACCATCTTACAGATGAGAAAGGGAACAGAATAAGCAGGCTACAGGTAAAATTTGACAGATATACTTTGTCTATATATGAAACACAAAGAAATCATTTTAATTTTTACAAAGAAATGTGTTATCTCTCATTTTTCTGCAAATGCACGATGCTCTTCATTTATTCTGCATTTTTCTTGGTTTTATTACAAGCAAGAACGAAGCTAAATAATTCTCTCCTATTAGAAAAACCGTGTAAATGTCATGATGGTGGTAACTGAGAGCCTCAAGATTAGTGAGACAGCTGGGAGGGGTGGGGACTGTGATGAATTGGAGAGCAGCCCCGATGGTCTCCAGTCAACCATTTGGGGGCCATATGGAGCAGTGTTGCCAGATCTTCCAAGTTTTCAAGAGAAACCAAAAACCCAGGTTTTTATTTGAAATTTCCCAATTTGGCTCAAATTTTAAAGTGTTCTGTAGGTCAAATAAGATATGAGTTAGTCCCCCATGAAGTCAAAGTGGGGGCCAACATATGTAGGGAGACTGGAGAGGAGTCAAGGGTCAAACTACAGAGGACTTGAGAGATCATGGAGTATAATTTAATGACAGCAGAAACTTTAGCATTGCTAAGGCTGGGACAGAAAAGGTCATATTTGTGTTTGGAAAAGATTACTCTGTTCCCACAGGGCTCTGACAACTTCTAAATGGCATAGCTCAGGGCTGAGGAGACCCTGACCCAACCTCTATTACGCTATTTCTCTTAAAGACCAAATATGTCTGCCTTAATTTCCTAGCTTTTCACTTTCACCTCAATGAGTCTTAGTTTTGTCTAGCTCATGTCTGTCATCGTGTTTGCATGCCCTTTCTTTCCTCTTCTCTGGAAAGACATCTCTTAGTTTCTCTCTCATCTCCTCAGGGGCAGCGGGTCTGTGTCTCCAACAATTTGAACTTGTGTCCTGACAACAAGCAGAAACTTCAAGGTTGTACATACTCTTTAATGAACAGACAGCTGTCTAATCTCACCCCCTTTTCCCCAGAGATGAAGCTTTTTAGTCAAACCAAATAATGTCCAGTGGGCGAGCAGGTTTGCAGCAGGAAGAAGAAGCAAGCAACCAGACTCCCTCACCTACTCCACAGGAGGTGCAGTTGGAGGGCTCATCTCCTTGGCATTCTTGGCAGGTGGAGTGGCATGGATGGCATTGGTTCTTAAATTCAAATTTGCCCGAGGGACAGTTCAAAACGCAGCGACCATCATCAAAAATCCTAGAAGAAACCAGACTTTTAGAGTTTGTAAGGGTGACTTTATGGAATGGTGTTAAGTACTAGAACATGTGGTGTTTGTGTTTCGCTGCACATTCTTGGTTTCATTGTTCGAGAAACAAGGGTGATGCCTGGGACTGATCATCTTTGAACATGGGGAATATTGGTCATGTACTCATCCTTGGCCAGAGATTTGGACCCAACAGCAGGCATGCCAGGAACTGGCTGGGGATGTAATCTTGATTCTGGTTTCAAACAAATTAACCAGTACCCCGGGGATTAAACCCACACTGTAGGCTCCAGCCAAACCCGGCCAACACTCAGATGGAGGTCTTTGAACTTTGAAGACACTAGATGGGTTTTTGAATCCAGAGGCCTTGGAGTAAATATTCTTTCTTTAGTTATCAGCATGCCCACACATTGCAATGGGAATGTCAAGTCCAAGGGCTCCCAAAGAAGCACCATCCTGTAGTTTAGGTGCTACTTATAAACTTGACCTACACATATGGCAAGTAATCCATGAATTCTGATTCCTTTTTTAAAATTAATTTTTTATTGGAGTATAGTTGATTTACAATGTTGTATTAGTTTCTGCTGTACAGCAAAGTGAGTCAGTTATACATACACACATATCCACTCTTTTTAAAATTCTTTTCCCATACAGGTGATTACAGAGTATTGAATAGAGTTCCCTGTGCTATTCAGTAGGTTCTTATTAGGTATCTATTCTATATATAGTTGAACTCTGTCATTTTTGCAAGTATTTCCTGATGTATAGGGTACCACAGTCTCTATTTTCTGACCATGTTTGCCATCACCTACAAGGGCACTGCAGATAAGTTAGCATGTGGGCTTCTAAAACCTTTGGTTTTATACACATACTATATATATATATATATATATATATATATATATATATATATACACCACAATGTGATGGTTAATGTTTTCAAAGTTTTGCTTCTTCTTTCCCTTGGAAGTAATCCCAAGAGCAAATGTGATGAAGTAAATTGTGTCCAAGAATTTTCCTCAGAAGAAAATCCACAATATCTAAGTGCAAGAGTAAGATGGGTCATGTGAATGGATGAAGTGAGATGGGGAGCTCCACCCTCAGAGTTTCTGTGGGGAGAGAGCCGAGATTCTGTATTTTTCACAAGTTCCTAGATGATGTTCATGGTGCTGGTCTAGAGAGCATACTTGGAGAGCTTCTCAGTGGTAGTCTGGGTTACTATGGAATTTGCTAAATGATTCCTACCTAAGTAATACAGGTGATGCCAAACTGGCATCTCAGAGAGCTCCCTTAGAGCAGTAGTTACTGTGTCAGTCGTGAGGGTGAAGGGTGTGATGGTGGCATCCACTGAGGGCCTGCAAACAAAGCTAGGCTTTTTCTCTCTCTCTCTCCCCAGTCTGGATGTCACACAGAAGGCCAGGTGTAGGTATTGAGCAACTCATTCCTGGGGTGGTATTTAACTTGTCTAAATCCCTCTGTTTCTAGAGCTAGAATCAGCCCTAAATGGAGGATTGGCATTTCAATACCAGGTTTGGAGGAAATTGGGGTGGGGACAAGGCATCTTGAATATGTGTTGCTGCAGTTGCAGTCTTCCAACTGTCCCTGAAATTCTGTGTCATTTGCATCTGTTTGGAAACAGAATGGGATTAAGGCCAAGCATACGAGAAGGACACCTCGTTCTTGGATCCTCAGCCCCTCAGGCTCTGGTCACCATACCCAGCGTCACTGGAGTCAACAGTCCTTTTGGCCTGCTGCAGAGTGTGGAATCCCAGCCCTAACCAGACATGCACACACAGCTGGTTGTCCAAGTCAAAACAGATCTCCTGCACCATGACCCGTAAAGAGAAGACTGTGCTCCAGACTTTTAGCTGATGGCACTAATGCCAGCTGGGAATATCCTGGTCCCACCCTTGCTCTGGTTTTTTAGCTAGAAGATTTGTCAAGGAATAATTTGGTTGTGGCTAGTTAAAAAAACGGAAACAAAACAAAAACCTCCCTTTAAGAAAAAACTATGTAAGAGCTTTCTGAGGTTTTTAAACAAGTGAACTACTCTGTTCTCCACTGAAAACGAGAATGGGGCATGTTTATTTGTGAAGGTTCATTTTCTTGCTAAATTAAGTTGAAAAAGAGATGGAAAGTACATCTTGTTCTTTATAGGAAGAGATGACAGATGGGTTTGGGGCAATTATTTCTCTTGAGAGAGGTCATCTAATACTGTCAATGGTTGGAACCATTTAAAACACTTCGCGAACTTGGGTGGGTACAGAGGTGAAGCAGATGGTGTAGCGCTGCCATGTTTATGTAGGGAAGGGGCTGTCTTTCTTACTTGAGAGCTTATTTTAAGAAAGTACCAAGCAAATAATTGTGCTTCAAACCACCTCCCTCTGTCTCTACCCTGAAGAAAGCACAGGTGACATACCCAGTTTTTGTAAGAACGTGATTCTTTATAAAGATCGAATGATAAGGACAACAGTCGTGCTTGAGTGAAGGCACCGAATTACATCATCTCTTGTAACCTCCCCATCCCGCTCAAGAACAATTGCTAAGGAACTTGAAGAAAAGTCCCATTTCAAGTGACACAGATTTCTACCACCACCAACAAATCTCCCCTAGTGGGGGAGAAGAGATATGTTGTTCTGGGCCCCATGGGGCTGATGAAAATTTTCTTTAAAGCGAACTCAAGCCATCTCTGGGACCACCAATCATCCGGTTTGTGGATTTCTAGGACACTCAGGCAAGCTCATCTCTGCAGGGGAAGCCCTTCTCTTCCCAAGTCACGTACGCTCTTGGCCTTTTCATAAGCTGTGAACCATTCCAGGTCCAACAGGCTCATGGAAAGGAAGACGGTGGCAAAACCAAGTGCTGAAGAGCTGGGCAGAGGTGAAGTTCTCAACATTGGAACTAAATTTTCCAGAAGCCCCAGGGTGTGTGTGTGTGTGTGTGTGTGTGTGTGAGAGAGAGAGAGAGCGAGAGAGATGTGAACTGGAACAGAAGAGTTGCAAGTCAGAGTTAGCTGGTCCTCTGCGCTGATCGTTGGTTTGGTCTAACTAAAGCCATCACAAGGGCATTTACTGTAATTTCTTGGCACGTTAACGTTGTAACAGAATGAAATCCCGCAAAGGAATTTTTTTCCCTGAATTCTTGAAACAGATCAAATAAAACATTTGAGGGTGGGTCAGAAAATTTTTACATGCTTTTAATTAGTTCATAGACTCCGCAGTTCCTTCAGGACTGGGTTGGGAAATTAGCTCATGCAGTGAGGACCATGGCATTACAGAGCTAGATGTGTTAAATAGCGGTGGCAAAGACGATACTTGCTTCCCCCAACTTTTTAATCATCTTGAAGGAGCTAGATAAACCCAAAGGTTTATAGAAATGTAGAGGGAAAGCTAGGAGATGAAGACAGAGTTTTCAAGTTTCAACTTCCTTTAAAACAACTTCAGAGTTAAATTATTTTTTCAAATTTTATTATGGAAATTTTAAACATATATAAAATAAACAAGACATAACAGAACCCCCCCTATGTACTCATCACTCAGCTTCAATAATTGTCAACACATGGCCAATCTTATTTCATCTACATCCCCAGTGATTTACTTCCCTCTCATATTGTTTTGAAGAAAACCTCTAAGTTAAAGGTTAACATTTCTTTCCCAGATAAAAACTTTAGGGATGACCTTTATTGTGCCAGGACTGGAGATACCCCAAAAGCTTAAGAATAGGAAGAAACTCAGAGTGACCAATAGTTTATTCTGTTTGCCTCACCTTACCCCTTACCCCCACCCCAGATCCATTTTCTGCCATTCTCTGACCTGCTATGCCCTGGAAGTGCCCAGTAGAGACCGTGTCCCCAAGCTCACTTCCCTCACTTGTAAATGGTGTTCCCCATTGGCATCCAGGTGTTTCAGACAGGGAAACACCAGTAGGAGATCTGAGGGTGGGGGGAGAGAGAGACTGGGGTATTTATTCCACTGGAGCCACAACCTGGCTTCCTCCTCCCATGATTCTGGAGTGGCTATGTTCCCTCCAGCTCCAGTTTCTGTCAGGCATCCCTTCTTCTATGGCTGTAGGGTTTGCTTCAGGCCTAGGGTGTTAAATCTCCCCCAGTGTTCTGGTCCCTGAGTGCTTCACCAGCCCTTGACTTTGACCTCCTGAACCACCTATAAAAATCCATGGATTTGCACCTAACTCTGAGCTGGACATAAAGCAGGTGCTCAAGACCGTCTTGAGTAGACCTGATTCCACTCAAGGAAATACTTCGGAAAAACCTTAAGGAAAATACGTGGCTGCCCTTTGAGGACAAATAAGTCAATGACACCGTCTTTCAAAATAATTTCTTTCTCCTCATCTTCTAACCCCTTTCTGGAAAATGCAGATAAGAAAAGTCAGCTAGTTCATTGCCATGATGCGGTACCCTTTCTTGGATGTATTTGCAAGTAACTGACATCAAGGAAGAGAAATGGGGAAAGAAATGGAGCGCTCAGGGGGATGAGAAGAAAATTGTTCCTGAGCAATAGGATTTCCAGGAGGACACCTGGTTTGAGATCTATACACATGCTTTTCTATCTTCAAAAGCTAAAGAATAGGTTGCTAAAGCCTATTCAAGTGGCGCAGGAGGTGTACCTCTGATCTTCTTGTACCAGTGAGCTTCGATTCTTAAAAAAATGGCCACTGATGGTAGCTGAATTTTTTTCTCACTTCTGGTGAGCCTGGGACAATCATAACTTCCACAATGTACACTGGACGATGGTAGCTGCCCTATTAAACAAGTGCTAAAAAATTCCCTTGGTTCAAAGATGTCCAAACATGCAATGGCATTTGATTGTTGATGTGAAGAGTTAGAGGAGCAAAAGGACCTATTTTCAAAATGTTGTCTGTATCTAATAGCATGCCTTGAAGCTGGCTTAAAGCAAACTCAAGAGGCATAGGTATCTTAAAGAGACACTTAGAAAATGTTATCACAGCATTAAGAATTCTTAATAAGACTGTTCTTTTGTGTTTCCTTCCTTTCCTCCTTCCCTCCTCTCACTCTCTCTCTTTCTCTTTCTGAGGGAGCTATTTGGAGAACCAAGCTCATGATATTAATTACACACTTCATCAAGTTCAATAACACATACATTTATTGAACTACGACTATGTGTTGATCACTGTAGGGGAATAAGGAGACAAATACACTACAGTTCCTACTCAGGGTATTACAGTCTTGATAAAAAATTAGGTGAAATGACTGTTGTTCAAGGCAGAGGGAACGTCCATCCTAGAGACTCACCTGCCACTGGAGCAGCCTCATTATACTGGTCTTGGGAGAAACCTTGCTTCCTACGCATTTATCAGAGAAGATGAGGCCAACAAATATTAAGTGCTAGAATTAGAGGAGTGTTGATTAAAAATGCAACGGGCTCCCAACTCTCTTCATTATAAATTCTCAATGTATTAGCAAAGATGCTCATCCCATTCGGATACTTACTATTTCCTCATTCATTCAGTTATCAAACACTGATTGAGTGCCTACTGTTTTCTTAGCACTGTGATAGGTAATGGAGGTACAAAGATGAGTATTTCAAGGGGCTTACAGTCTAACAAGTAGAAGTGTAAGTCAATGTCTGAAAATGTCACAGGTGCACTTATGGAAGTTTGTACAGAGCACAGGGGAACATAAAGAGGGTGAGGTTAATTCTATTGGAAAGAGGTAAAAAAAAATGCTTTCATAGAACAGTTCACCCTTGAACTAACTCTAGAAATAGGGGTAGATATTTTATTAGCAGATGGAGATGATGGTTGAGGGATGGGTGTGCAGAAAGGGATGAGATTCTAGGCATCAAAGCCACCACCACCTTCACTGATGAGAAAGCCCCTGTAGTGTCCAGGGAACCGATTCTCACAGTGGTTACGGGGCATCATAGGGGGAGGACACTATAGACCTCTGACCTTGGGCCAGACCACAGCAGGTTTCTCTGTCAGGGGAAGGAGTTTGATTCTTTTTCCTGTAGGCCCAAGGGGTGCTTCTAGGTGGTAGGCACCTCCTCTCTCCCTCCTGCATCTCATGAACTCCCAACCCCAGGAGATACAAGAAAGGTCGCTCACCTTGTGCTGGGGCAGCCAGTGCAGTCTTCCTGGGTTGGCCCCCGGCACTCGGCACACGAGGCTTCACAGATCTGACAGAGGCCGTGCTCGTCGACGTATTCTCCTGGGGAACAAAATCTAGTTGTTTATCACATTTCTGCATGGCAGTGCTGTCTGGGCTGTCAGTCTGAGAGCAGCCAGCTCCCTCTGTGGCTGCCCAAAAGCGATGGAGACAACACAGAGAGAAGAGACCTTGAATGGCTTCAGCAGCCAGTCTGCTCTTCTCCCAAGGGCCCCGGAAGTTGGAACCTCAAAAAGTCATGAGGCATGACATAATTTTGAATCTAGTCAACATGTGTTACTGATTTTATAAGTAGGGAGAGGCTGGGGTGGGGGGCCGGGCACCCCGTAAGACCCCTTTACTGAGCTCCTACTAATGTTCCTGTTAAAACCTGAGGGCTCCTGGCCCATGATGAGCCCAGTTATAATCTTGGTGGAAGTCAAGCCACGGGCAGGACCCACCCAGATCTTGTCCCACCGCTCTGGGGGGGGATTGTGGTTACTAGTCAAAAATGGGAATTGAATCTTGGCTGACATTGGACAGATGTGAGCTGCATCTCACCCTGAAAGAGTAACGATAAAGAGATAGCCAGAGAATTCTTCATTGACTTAGAAAGTTTATCTCTCCCAAGGAAAGACCAAGATGAGGCCTTTCCACATGAACTTTCCATGAAGCAAGTTGAGCCTCATGAACTTGTGGACATTTAAAAAATTTCTCCCATGGCAAAGGTGGTGGAGAGAGGCCAACCTCATTGCAGGTGATAACCTCATGATGGGTGTCTATTCATCGAATTCAACCCTCTATTGACACTACACTCATCCTCTTCTGACATTGTCTTAAAAAAAAAAAGTCAAAAAGTGTCTTCAGTCTGATTCAAAGAGCCACTTTGTGTGATTTGGAAACTGATCGTGCCCAGAAAATATAGGTTCAGATTTCAGTAGAGTCACAACCTTCACTTGCCTCCCACATCAGCCCCAACTTTCACAGCCCCTAAGCCTGTCTGAACATTGTTCATCTGAGATCCAGCCAGAAGAGTGTGGGAGCAAGACGCACCCTCGGTTTGATCGAGGGGTGTTACGCAGACTCCAAGGTTCACTGCCTGATTTATTGTAGTTGCCTTGCAAAAAGCCCTGGAAACTTGGACCTGACTGGTGAGGAGTGTAGGGAAGTCTACCCCTCTGCCTTTTCCCATAGCTTTACTGCACTAGCAGAGTTGGGTAAGGTAAACCTTACCTACATAAGTCTTCCACTTGCTAGCACTAAACCACAAAAGTGAAAATGAAGAGGCAACCAGAATTTGCCCTTAATGGCAGAAAAAGCCTTTCACAGAGAGTTATTCTATTCGTTTCGTTAACTAATGGGGAAAAGTACATACTCAGAGCAATGCAAGCATCTAACAGTGGCAACACGCGGCACATCTTGGACTCTGTTCTTCTGTGCCTTCTAATAGTTGCCGAGGTACAGTGTGGACCAGAAATCTGATACATAACCTTCAGAATGGGACTGTGGTTCTTAGCCCAGGAGTGACTCCCAGAAGTCCTAGCCCCTAAAGAGTGAGGAACAAGAGGGGGCAAGGAATGTAAATGCGCAGGTTGTTCACTGTGCAAGGTGCCTTCTCAAATGGTCAAGTGGAGGTGGAAATCCCCCCCCCTTCCATGTTCATCCCACCAAGCTGGACAGCCTCTGCCTCTGTAAGGGGCGCCTTCTACTAATCACGTAAAGGTGTTAGAATGGACTAGGTGTACTCTTGGTAATCAGCAGTCCTGAGGCAGAAAAAACTTGGGGCTTCTGTCTAGCAGGAGTGGTGACATCAAGATGCGACTGTCTCACTCAACACAGGCATTATAGTTCTGCAGCCTTCTTTTTTTATTTTTTCAGACTCCCCCATTCCCCTCTTAATTGTTGCCCTTGCTGAAATCTCTTCCACTTTTGTTGTGCAAGACACAACCAACGGAGCAGTCATCAGTCCAGGCATCAGCCAGATAAAGAGCAGAGGATCCAGGGTGGACCAACTAGGAAGAAGTAGATCATGCCTACACGGCTGATGAAAGCAATTTGTGTTTACAGAGTTAGATGACAGCTATGTGTCTTTCACAAGATGTGTGCTGCGTGGAACAGGAATGGGGGAGGGTTACAGAGGCTCCTAAACCCAAAGAAAGTGTATTCTAGAGAAATGTAGGATCATAGCACAGCTCACTCACTCATTCATTCACTCATTCATTCCATGATATTTTCTGAACATCTATATGCCAGGTACTACGTGAGATTTAGAGATATAGAAATTAAATAGGCCCTGTTCTTGGCTTCTCAAAGATTTTTGAGTGGAACGATTTTTAAGAGATATAATGCAAATGCTGGCCACATGTCTTTGACCTCTTGGACAGTCTAGGTTAAAGTCTGAAACAAAGAACAAGGGCATACGCTGGACTCTGCTAGACCTAGAGGCAAAGACCATTCCTTTGCCTTGGCGTCCATGCCTATAGGAACTGAGACAGTGGTTTGGGTCTCCCAACTCCTGATAGCTGTTTACCTTAATCTTCATGATATATTAGAGTCAATGCTAGGGTAGGATTTTAGACTAAATATACCTTGGTCTGCTAAATCAACTGCTATTTAGCTGGCTCTGCAAGTTATCCCACATCTACACCCAAAGTCTCCTTTGTAATCACAGATGACGCATGGCTAGGTCAAGCAAGGGTTATTCAGTTATTACTGTGAACATTTTAAACTCTCCTCTGTATCTGATTTGCTCCTCATTGGCTTCCGTAAGCCAGTAGGTGGCACTGACAGCTTGGCCTTGCACTTCCTTGATCTGCTCAACTATTATGGCTTCTGTTGGTGCTGACAAAGTGCCACCTTAGATATAATCATCACTTGGAATTGCCCCATCTCTGAGATTTCAAGTACCCACTCCAGACACAACCTTCTCATGCCCCATTATGAGTCTAGCTTACCCAGGTGGTGCCCTAGGCTGCTTGGTCATCCCTTCATTCATCTGTTTAGTTCCCTCTTGCATTCCTCATTTGGGCTGGTCCACACTTCCCAAGACTCAGTCCCACCATTCTTTCCCCATTCTTTCTCAGAATATGACCTCACTACCTAATTTTCTGATAAGATACTGTTTCCCCAGCATCCTTTTTTTCAATGTCAAAATTCCTATCTTCTTGAATGTTCACCAGTCGTCTGTCTCTGAGGAAGTTAGTCTTTTTTCTTGGCCATTCTCTCCAGCTAATGCTCTTAATCTTTCCTCAGGATATTTCTCCACCAGTCTGTCTTTAGTCCTTTCTTCACATCTCCCACCATCCTTGGATCTATAAAAGTTCTCCCCAACCTAAAACCTTTGGAAGCATTTTTCTTCCCTGATAAGTGACTCTTAAAACATGTCTTTTCCTCCTACCATTTGGAAACAAAATGGAGAAAATCTCATAACCTAGAAGCTTATGTAAGAGAATCAGCATAAGACAGCTAAACTGTGCATCTCTCTCCAGTCTGCATGCCTCTTAACTTGAGAGCCAACTCTGGCTTTAGAACAGATGAGAATAGAGAAACCTGTCCCGTTTTTCATATTTATGTAGACGTCCAATGAGTTACATAAACAACTGCCCCCAGCCCTTGCAGGCACAAGAGTTCCACTGCACATTTGAAAGCAAAGAAACCAGATTCCAAGGACGTAGTCAAGTTGCTATTTTTTTGGTTGTTGGAGCAGTAAATTCTTGTCATCTGTTTTCATTGCACAATGAAGCTGAATGTTTATGACAGGCGTGATATACAAAATTCTTAGGAAAAATCACTTTAGCACAGACTCCGGGGTCAATATTTTTGTTCTCCACCTCAGCCTCCAAGCTCTCCCTTCTGGTGTCTTCATCCATTATTATCATGTCCAAATTATCTTTCTCCTGTCATCAAAATTTTTTCATCCCCCTTTTAGTTTCTTTCTCATCTCATCTTATAATAGTTCAAAGGACACTGAGGCAGTAGGGTCTCGTGGGGAGGAATGATGTCTCAGCAGTTGAAGACACATCTTAAAAATTAATACTTGTAAATTTAAAAGTTTACAAGCACAAGTAAGTGCCTTAGCCCGCCTGTTCCACTTCTTGATGACATTGCAGAATGTGTTTGTGTTAACAAGTCTAAGTTACAAATAAACTTTATGAAATCACCCAGAATAGGTAAACGTTGATTACATCCTCTGCAGCTACCAAACATGGTTGAGACTCACATAGCAATATTTTTTAGGCTTACATGGCTAGAAGAGCTTCATGTCTCCGGCTAAAATGCTTTGCTTTCTTTGGTACCTTGTAATATTTCTTTTACTGATTAGAGTCAGTAATATTTAAGCAAATAAATATATAAGCCCAGTAAACTAATAAACACATAAGTAGATTATGATGTGAGTTTAAAACAGCTTTTTAGCAAGGGTGATTAGTAAGAGAAAATAAGAGGGACATTGGATGAGAAATCAGCCATTTGGTCTTTGATCTGGTTATTTCAGTGAGCAACCTTGTGTTACTGAATTATTTGTAGATCTCTTATCACTCAGATGCCAGGTCTCATAGAATGTGACTTTCCTGAATGTTTCCACAACCAGAAGTGCTAATCAAATAATACTGTCTCTTTGCAAGGATGCCAACAACTAGTTTCCAACTTAAGATACCACTGTGTGCAGACAGTTTTCATGAAAAGAAAGCCATATATTTATTAGTTTCCACCAGCTACAATAAATGCACAGTAACACTTTCAACCAGTTATATACTAATGAAATAATTCAGTTTTTAAGGCCTCATGAAGTGTGAAGTTTTATAGCAAAGTTCAGAATATGAGGCCATCAACTGAGCCTGCAATATCTTCACTTAAAAGTCTACACAATTATTTAGCCTTAAAAAGGAAGGAAATTCTGACACATGCCACAACAATGATGAAACTTGAAGACATGTGCTAAGTGAAATAACCCAGTCACAAAATGACAAATATTGCATGATTCCATTTATACGCCATACCTAGAGTAGTCAACTGCAAAGGGACAGAATGTAAAATGGAGGTTGCCAGGAGCTGGGGGAAGCGGAGAAGTGGGGAGTTATTGCTTAATGGGTGCAGAGTTTCAGCTGGAGAAGATGAAAAAGTTCTGGTGATGGATAGTGATAAGGGTTGCACTACAATGTGAATGTAATTAATGCTGTAAAACTGTACACTAATAATGGTTAAAATAGTAAATTTTATGTTACACACAATACATTTTGCCACACACACACACACACGTCTACACGATGAGTTTATTCCCTAGAAGGGCAATACTTGATTTTAACTAAAAACCTCAGGATTCTCTGCCTTTGGGGATGGGTCCAAAGAGCACCAACCGTCTTGGGGAGCCAGTTTGTTAAACTGAGTCTTGGGAGACCTCCTGTGCTAATGGAGATAAATGAGTAAGTGGATAAAGCTTGTGAAAATGGAGACATCTGGCAGATGGAACACTGTTTTTCCTTTCCATTAGAAGTTACAAAGGCAGAGTGAACATCACGCAGCTCAAAGCAGAGTTCTGTTTCCACAGCCTGGAGGTGTCTGGGGCTACTGCTTCTCTATCTCCTCCTCTTAGTGATTTCCGCTTTTCCTCCCCCACAGGCTTTTCTGATTGACGAGACTTATCCTTCCTGATCCCATTGCTTTTTCATTCTCAGGTGCTAGTATTCTTCTGTGTGGTTTGTGCAGATGCTATGAAACGCTACTCTGGCACCCCCGTAGGCTGGCACTCCTGCAAAAAGATGGATCGTAAAATGTGGATCCAACACACTCGCAAATGGTTAGTTTCCCTCAGCCTGCATGCTGTCCGAAGAGCAAGGAATTAAGAGTTGATCCTTTTAGTTTTTCCCTGCAGTTTGGGCCCTGACCATAGTCAGGCTGCTAAAAAAATGTATGCAAAGTGAAGTCTTGGCCAACACACCTGAGTAGAGTAGTGATGTAGCAATCGCACGAGCTCCCATTCATCGACGCCTACCGTATTACAAATACTGTATGTATCTGTAATAGGTAATGTTTAAGCCAGACAACAGCCCCTTTTGTGAATGAGAAACCAAGGCTCAGAGAGATGAACGATTTTGCATAAATTCACTCAACTAGCTGAGTGACAGAGTTGGGTTGTGACTCAAGTTTGTCCGAGTCTGAGCCATGCTCTTTCTGCAATATTTCCCTGGTATCAATTCATTTCCCCTTTTGGAGTTCCAAGTAGCTTTGCTATTTATAAAAAGAAAGAACTGAGTACATGCCTCCTCCAAACCACTTGCTGAGGTAAGGGTATCAAAAAGGAATTCACTGTGTAAACAAATGAACTTTGAGCTGGCCTACTGCTCTAAGCAGATTTACTCAATGATTGAATATACCTTCCAAATTTATTTTCTCATTAAATGGCCACCATTTATTAAAAGGCAATTCTGCTTATCGAATTGATATTTTACAAGCAGCTTATTTTGTCCACTAGGCTAGAAGCTTTTAAGAGGAATCCCCCAATTTTTTTTTGAATGAATAAAATAATTGGTTGGAACTCTGCAAAGGGATTTTCTATACCTTTTAACTGCTGTCCACAACCAAAATAAACTGTCTCCTCAGAAATAGCTTACAACCAGAATTATAGTAGCTTCTCTCTGGTCCCTCAATTTATATGAAAATCTAGTATAGATGGATTGTTTCCTATATCTCTTCTGCTCAATTAAGAGAATTTTGCACTGTCTTTATGTTAGTGAAAAGTCACTCTTTTCCTAGTTAGGGAGGCTAAAATTAAAAAGGCACTGAACAGTTGGTTCCAAGATCAGACACAAGAGAAGACAAGAGGCATGAGTGTGATTATTATCTGCATTTAAACAAGATAAATTTACAAAGCCTATTGTTGAATGTGTGGGTGAGGGAAGCCATGAGCACTTTCCCGTAAGCAGTGTACAGTGGGTAGGAATCCATTTCTTGCCCATTGGAGGTGTGCAAAGTGTCTTGACGGTCTCTCTAATTAGTGGGCTGTCTGCTCTCCCTGTAAGTGAGCCTAGACTCACTACAGGTTCTTTTGGGCACTCCATCCCTCTCCTCCTCAGAGGTAAGATTTTATCCCCCAGTGTTCCCACCATTTGTGCCTGCAGAGGCACTACTCGTGGGAGAAACTGTACAGAATGTGATGTGTTCATGGTGAGGGGATATGTGGGGTTCAATACCCAGTGCTGGAAGTAAGTGATCATAATTTGAGAAAATAACGTGTTTACCTTTTGGGAAACATGGCTCATTACCTGAGGCAGGTCATGCTTGGGAGACACTTACTGAGAAAGTGACTTGAAAGAACAGGTTGTTGACTAGAGCTTCCCGTAAGCCAGTGAGTGAGCAGGGGAGCTATCAGGCCGTAAGGGCTGCGTCATTCCCCTTCACTTTGGGGGTGATGAAGATGGCAGGGGAAACTGTCAGCGGTGTGGCCCACTGAGTCTTCCTGACACTTTTGAACTAAACAAGGGTCCTAGCATGTGAATCGGTTAAAACCCAAAGTCCTTCCCAAGGAGCTTAATATGATCTAAATGTTTTCTGTGATGGTGGAAGTCCTGAACACAGGCACAAAGATGAGACTTGTTGTCCTGTACTTTCATTGCTATGGTTACCCAAATAGCCTCCCTAAATAACCGCTTTTAAAACTTGCTCTTTTTTTTTTTAATGTAAATTGGTGCAGCCACTGTGGAAAACATCATGGAAGTTTCTCAAAAAACTAAAAATAGAGCTACCATATGACCCAGCACTTCCACTCCTAGGTACATATCCAAAAAAAAACCCAAACACTGATACAAATAGATATATGCACCCCAATGTTCATAGCAGTGTTATTTACAATTGCCAAGATATGGAAGTAGCCTAAGTGTCTATCAACAGATCAATGGATGAAGAAGGTGTGAGATATATATACATATACACCCCCCCAATATATACAATGGAATACTACTCAGCATAAAAAAGAATGAAATTTTGCCATTTGCAGCAACATGGATGGACTTGGAGGGCGTTATGCTGAGTGAAATAAGTCGGACAAATAAGGACACGTGCTGTATGACATCGCTTATATGTGGAATCTAAAAAATACAGCAAACTAGTGACTATAACAAAAAGAAACAGACTCACAGATACAGAGAACAAACTAGTGGTTACCAGTGGGGGGAGGAGGGGCAATATAGGGGTGGGGGAGTGGGAGATACAAACTACTGGGTGTGAGATAGGCTCCAGGATGTATTGCACAACATGGGGAATATAGCCAATATTTTGTAGTAACTGTAAATGGAAAGTAACCTTCAAAAATTGTATAAAAATTTTAAAAAATTAAAATGAAAAAATTAAGTTAACAAACGTAAAACAAAACAAAACAAAAACAACTCTTGCTCTTAAACCCTTCAAGGCACCACTGCTGTCCCTTCCCCAACTCCAGTGCCCATGGGAGGGAACATCCTCAAATTACTCTCCTTCTCTTGCTCTGCATCAATACATCCAAAGTGCTGTCTTTGTCTTTCCTCGCCCTTCCTTAGTCTTTCCTCAAGCCCTGCCTGCTGGTGCTAAGTTGCAGCCTAACTGCTAATTAAGAGAAAGAGAATCTCCTGGAAAGAGAAAGAAGTTGCCTTCCAAGGCCTAGGGCTGCACCTGCACCTGAGCAGGTAACTGGCAATTTAGTCTTTCATTGGGTCATCCTTAACGCTCCCCATCCTCGGGCAGGAGATGCTGCCTTCTAAGAGATGGTTTCGTTTGTCTAGGGACAAGTCTGAATGGAGCATGGCACCCAGAACACCTCAGTCCCTTAGTGACCGGGGAAGCATTTGATGAGTCAGTCTACCATATGTTTTTTGTGTGTGTGTGTTTGTTTTGAATTTTATTTTATTTATTTTTTATACAGCAGGTTCTTATTCGTTATCTGTTTTATACATATTAGTGTATATACGTCTAATCCCAATCTCCCAATTCATAGGGGAGGCTGCCATATGTTTTGTTGAGAGTGACCAAACTGTGCTTTTGGAAAGACTCAAGTATGGAAATAAAGCAGGGAACCAAAGTTTGCTGTGTGCCTACAGTGGAGTGCCAGCGTGGTAGGAAGCATTGTTTTGGATAAATGCGCAAATTTTGGAGTCATCCCCACCTGGGTTTGATTTTGGCTTCCTCTTCCAGCTGCCTGACATTAATCAAGTCACATATTTCCCTGACATTCCTCTTCTGTGTACTGTGGATGATATTTTCTTTCTCACAGAATGTGGTGGGGATCAAGTGAGAAAACAGACCTGAAAGCACCTCTCACAGTGGATGACAGGATGGTAGTTGTAATTATCAGGTACTTTGAATATGTTACCTCATTAAACCTCAAATTAATAAGGTAGGGTAGGGGCTATCATCTTCATTTGACCAAATAAGGAAGTCAGGCGTCAAAATATTCTCTCTCTGAACATCACCCAAACCCTGGGCTCATTGGATCCCGAATTGTGCCTTTTCCACCCCCCGCCCCTCCCCCGAGGGGACTCGAAGAATGTACTGGCTGCACAGGTCGGTGGCAATGAGGCAACTGAAACTAATGACCCTGGAGATGGAGAACTATGACCTCTCAAAGCAATTCAGCTGCGAGACGCAACCCACGCACGCAAGGTCATTTCCATACGTAATTAGCAGCCCCCGGGAGCCAGCCTCCCAATACCAGAGCAAAGGCAGCTTTCCCTGCGAGTAGCTGTGGAAAATTCCGGAGCTATGGCTGCTGAGGTAGAAGTTTGGAAAGGCACACAGGCTTCTCCCGAGAAGCAGGGTTTCACCCGCTCGGGTGCAGAGCATGGGGTTCTGGGCCCCGCGGTGGCGTAGGAGCTACGCTTGGACGACCGGCTTCTCCTTTAGGTGAGTGGCCCGGAACGGACTTAGCTTCCTTCCTTGGCTGGTATCAGGATAAACTGCAGAGTTTCCTCTGTGTCTCAGTGACGGTGGCACACATAAGCAGATGACAGTGGAAGTGGGTGCAGGGCTGTATGTCGTGAGGGTGGGTGTGTTCTGTGTACGGGCGGGGGAGTTCGTGTTGCGAGGGGAGAGGCCTCAGAAGCCCTGGGCGTCGGAGACGGGGAGTCCCAAGTGTTTCCCTGCCTACCAGCCTCCTTCCGCGTGGTTTGTGTCCGATAAGACCTTTAGACTCTGTCCAGAGCGTGAGATCCAGGGCTGGCCCCTCACCTGGCACTACCATAGGGTGCCTGCGCCTCTCACCCCCCCTTCAGGATTCCTCTCTTTGCCACTGAGCCCTTGGATGAGCATGTGCTGTCCTCTCCCCGCTCAGAGAGGGGAGAAGTAGGAACAGGTGAGGTGCTTGTGTCCGGAACTGGCTGTCCTAGATGTGAATCCCAGGGTTCTCTTGGGCTACCTGTGTAAACTTGCACAAGTGATGTAACCTCTCCTCCCCTGGGCCTGACCTCCACCCTTCATGGCTGAGCTCACCTCAGGCCGACCCTCAGGGTCTCCCCAGGGGCCACTGTATCTTCCTGCTCTAGTTACATGACTGTCCTGGGGGAGGGGAGGGGCCCTTCAGCATCATTTCTAGGGAACAGGCCCCACGTTCGGGGGTCCTGGACCTTTAGAGACTAGCCTATAGCTTAGGCTTGCAGCCACCAGGCGGTGGGGTAGGGCTTGGTGTCCAGGACTCGGGAAGCCTGACGCTCCCTGGAAACTCGCTGTGATGCCAACAGGCAGAGCTGGTGAGTCAGGCTCTCCCCCCCTTCCCAAACTCCCTCTGGCAGCTGTCTGACCTGCTTTGACTCCTTTTTGCTTTCAAGGCTGCTCTCGATATTTGTCTTAACCGATTTTACACGGTGTGATGTGCCTGAGGCCCCAAGCCCTCCTGAAGAGGGAGAGGGCTGGTTCCTCTCTCTGCTGTTCACAGTTTGCCAAAATGGGCAGGGATGGGCTGTGGAAAAGCTGCCCATGGGCTCGGGGAACTTGAATGGTTTTTTGCTTATGCAGTCGTTGAGCTTGATTTAGGTTGTAATTTCCTGAAGATGAATTTGTAAGAAGCCAACATTTTCTGTGGGATAAAAACAAGCACTTAACTACAGTAGCACAAATGATGGGCAGGCAAAACTGCTAAAAGGAGCAGAGGCAGGAGAAAAATGTTGTGTGTAGTTTGGGGATTAGAAGTCCGGGCCCTGGACTGGAGATAAGGGGACCTTTTCTGGGATAGCTGGGTGCTTTCGCAATGCTTCCACATTTAATTCTCAGAGCCAGCTTATGGAGGTGAGCCCTGCTCTCATTTGAAAGAGGAAACTGAGGCTCAGGAAATTTAAGTCATCTGTCCAGTTTCACTGAATTAGTGATAATCCAAATAGCTAACACTTATTCACTGATGGCGTATGCTAGGAATTGTCCTGAGTGCTTTGTGTGTATCAGCTCAGTCCTTACAGTAATAACCCCATGGGGAAAGGAGGGCTCTGTGTACAGCTGTTTTTTTTTTTTTTTTAAATCATCCTCATTTTTCTGTTGAGAAAGTTGAGGCAATGAGATATGAAGGGACCTATTACAGTCACCCAGCTGGGATGTAAACCCGGGAGGTCAGATTCCGAACTCTGCTCCTTTAACCCTGGTTTTGTAGCACTCATTTTCCCAGAAGATATTGGAGATGGGATTGATCCCAGGCCCGGTTGACGTCAGATGTCGTGTGCCCCTTCTACTCCACTGGAAATTCAAATAATTGGTGAGCTGTGTGTGCGTGTGAATGTATATGGGGGATGAGTTCAAAATATGCAGCCCTAGACATCTCAATCATGCAACCTGTACTATTGCTTGCCTAACATTTTCTGGAGGCTATTTGGGAAGAAGGCTTAATGTCTACCCTTCATGAGACAGGCAGAATCAGCTCACATAAAATACCGAGAACATCAGCCGATGTAGAAGAAGTATTCAAAACCTAATGGTTGCCCAGGGCAGCTTGTTCCTGTTGTAGCCCTCCCTGAGGACAGGACCGTTTCTTGTTCAGTTTTAGGTCCTCATGGCTTCACTGCATGAGTAGAAGATTGTTCCTAGACTTGTTTTGTGTTTTGTGGGGAGATATGCGTTAAATATTTGTTTGTTGTACTGAAATAAGATTGACTTGGGCCTCAAAAAAATGGATGTGGCTAGATGGGGAGGGCGGGGGGGGGAAGTGGAGCATATTTCAGGAGGGGAACACAGAAAGCAAAGGACTGGGGAGCTGGGCTAGGCATGATGTCTCTGTGACTCAGGAAAATGTTTGGATTGACTGAAGCGGAAACTGAGTTTGGATAGAGGATATAGATCATGGAACATCAGGCAGAGGTGTATCGAATGGGTGTGGTTGGCTAAAGCGAGCCAAGGAAGGTTTAGGAAGAAGGTCACTGATGAGAACAACTTTGGTGGATGATGGTCAGGGGAGACTGGCTGAACTGGGGGGACAGGCTGAAAAGTCAGCTAGCAGATGGCTTCAGAAAGCCAGGAGTGAGGGAATTGGAGCTATTGCAAACCAGATCATCGAGAAAACAGAGTCACAGGATCTCAGGGAGAGGGGGATTTTGGAACTTATCTAGGGATCAGGCTTAATTGTCTCAATGGTTTCTAGCTCAGTGACTGCCCAGTATTTGAGTAAAAACTAAAAGGGATGGAGAACTCATTATCTCCTCTTCCAGTTTTGGAAAGCCCTGTAGAAATGTCTTTGTAGTTAGTAGGCCAAAATGGCCTCCGAGTCAATTTTATACATTGGTCATTTCGAAAGAATAGCTGTTATGAAAAAAAGAAAAGCAAGATATTTATGAGAATAGTGAAAAGAGTCAAGATTTGAGTCCAAGGCTCAGGCATGCGTGGCTTTGAGCAAGTCGGGGTAAACGCTGAGTTTTATTTACTTCTGTGACTGGGGATGAAACCCGTCCTGCCTGGTTCTCTGGTCTGTTTGGAGGACCAAATGATATGCCTTGTGACAGTGTTTTGGAAACTTCAAAATGCCATATAAAGGAGGGGAAGATAAGATGACTAATGCTCCACAGGAGGGAATATAGTACAGTTTAGTGACAGAGAAAGCTGGATCCAAATTCTAACTCTACCACTTTCTAGCTGTGTGATCTGGGGCTCCATCTCTAACCCTCGTTTCCATAGCCGCAAAATGGAATAAAAATAGTCAACTCTAGAAAGTTGTTGTAACAACTCAATTTGGTAAAGGACTCAGCACAGAGTCTGCTTGACATATAATAAGCCACAAATAAATACAGTTACTGTTATTATTGATAAATGACGCCTCCTGCATACAGGAGATGGGTCGAGAACAAGGAGTCAAATCCATGCACTTGAACTTGAGGGATTAAAGAAATGATGGTAGCATTGACAGGGCCTGAGGATGTGAGGGAAGCTGGTTGGGATGAACTAGCAGAAGTTTGGAAGATGCACGACAACCGGCATGGCTCTGTGTGTTTATACAGATGCCTCGGGCAGGATTTTGACAGTGGCTGTTTTTTGCGTCTGCTCAATATCGAGCGGCTGTGTTCTCTCTCTGAACAAGTATAACAAGAGTTGATGGAGTAAAATATAGTGCAGGAGTTCACAGCCCATTCTGCCGAGTTCCATGCCATAAACGATCAGGAGCTCAATGCATTGTTACCAGATAGAGTGTCAGGTTTAGATGCCAGGGTGGTGAAAGAAATGTCATCACCTACACATTCCAGTGGAGGGGCCGTCCTGTTCTTGGCCAGGATGGCCGTTTGGCAGAAAAGTCAAGCATCTGTAGACGCTCTAATGTACAAACCCACGCAGAAGGAAGGTCAGTTGTTACACGGGCTCCGATCGCAATGATTGCAGCTGCTTAGTTGGGTTTTGTGCCCATCCGAAAAGATGCTTTTCAATGAGTAACGAGTCTCAGGTAAATGATGAACTCGCATTAGCAGGTTAAAGGCTCATCATTATAGCAGAGGCAGTGCTTGTGGAAGGTACAGTGAGGAGTGTCCTTGTACCAACCAGGCTAAGTGCCTGGTAAGGTAAGAGCATGAGTTTGATATTATTTGTGTTCAGGAGAGAGAGCACTTCGGAAAGCCTACATCTCAAGAAAGTTTCTTCAGTTGACTGTCAGGCAAGCTGATGTCCACCCAGGAGATCCCTTTTTTACAGATGAAAAAGCTGACAATGACAGTTTACCCAGCTCTCCCCAAATCACACCGTTTGTCTGTCCCCTCTCCATATTCAGCTATGTTGAGGGGGAAAGATAATCATTTAGGGAAATTGTAGAGAGAAATAAAGGCAAAACAACACTCAGAGATGATAGAAGCCATGCTTTCTCTAGGTTGGCAAAGGACTTGATACCAGAAGGTTGTTGACGGTAACATTCAACTTATCTCACATGGTAAACTTCTAGTTATTTATCTTGGAATTTCTTCTGCTTCCTTGTCTTCAAACATCTTCTATAAAGTGGAGATTCCTAAATAGCTTTTCCTAGTCCAGATCTGTCTCCTGAGTTCAATAATCCTATATCCATTTGCCCACAGACTTAACACCTGGACACTTCACAGGTATTTCCAACCCAAAATGTCCAACAAGACTTAGCATCTCATGCCAGTACCTACATCCTTCCTATACGCACTGTGTAGGTGGGTGCTGCCACCATCTGATCGGGAAAGCCGGTACGGGGAACCGATGCTCAACCCCACCCTTCCCCACATTTGATCCCTCACAATCTCTCAGCTCCGTCTCCAGCACCACCACAGGACTTCTCACCCCGTCTTTCCTATCCCATGTAATAGATTTAATTTCCTGATTGGTCTCTGGGACTCATTATCTGCTCTACCCACCTCACCCCTGTTCTGTCTACTCTAACCAGAATGGGAATTTGATACTGCTCTTCTACCTGAAGTCTTCCAGTGGTGTCCCCTCAATACAGAATAAAGCTCCAAAGGATATCCACGAGCCTTCAAATTTTGGCCCTTGCCTCCACTGCTGGCCTCATCCCCTGCCGCTCTCCCTGTGAGCTGTAGCAGACTTTTTTGGTGCCCTGCACACATCCTGTGGCCACATCAGTGTGTGGAACCCAACTTCCAGGGGAGAGTATCTGCTTGTATCAGTGTGAGGCTTTCTCCAGTGCAGGAAGGCTGCTCTGTCCGGTGCACGTGGCAGGCCAGGAGAACCAGGGAACTAACGGTGGAGTTTTCCTCCACCAGTGCCAGGGATTTGGTGCATAAAGATCATGACTCCATTGTCCCTCCAGTGAGATAACTCTGAGGCCTGTGATCTATACCATTTTCCAGAGTTTTCCCACAGGACTGAGCTTCAGGCTGTCTCCTGGATCGCTATTTGCCAAGTGATAAAAGTGGTCAAAACATTTTGGTAAGTAAATTGACGTGTTTGGAATTAGGAATGCAAAAGAGAGTCACCTGGAAGCTGATAGCTCCATGGAAATGTAGGCATTCATTCATTTAAAATAATTAGTAAGCAACTACTACACGCCAGGCACGCTTCCGGTAATTTGGGATACAACGGTAGGCAAAACACAAGTCTCTTCCCTGGTGAAGCACAGGAGATAGAGTGTACCTCACAAATACGACAAACTAGTAAAGTTTGTGTGGTTAGAAGCTAATCAATGCTATGGACCATAAAAAAGAACGAAATTGGGTCATTTGTAGACACGTGGATGGACGTAGAGACTGTCATACAGAGTGAAGTAAGTCAGAAAGAGAAAAACAAATATTGTATATTAACGCATGTATGTGGAATCTGGAAAAATGGTGTAGATGATCCTATTTGCAAAGCAGAAATAGAGACACAGACGTAGAGAACAAATGTATGGATACCAAGGGGGAAAGGGTGGGGGGTGGGGGGAGGAATTGGGAGATCGTGATTGACACGTATACACTATTGCTACTGTGTATAAAATAGATAACTAATGAGAACATACGGTATAGCACAGGGAACCCTACTTGATGCACTGTGGTGACCTGACTGGGAAGGAAGTCCAAAAGGGAGGGGATATATGTATTGATATACGTATGGCTGATTCACTTTGCTGTACGGTAGAAACTAACAACGTTGTAAAGCAACTATACTCCAATAAAAATTAATTAAAAAAAAGAAGCTAATCAACTCTATGGGAAAAACAAGGCAAAGAGGGCAAGCAAATCAGAGCATGCTGGCGAGAGGCAGTGGTAGAGATGCAGGTTGCAAATAGAATGTAATGAGATCAAGAAACAACAGCTATAGAACCCGAGAAGTGAGTGTGTGCATTAGGCTGGAGTTGTTCTGAAAGCTAGTTGACAAGGTCAATTACCAACACGCAGTACGGTAATTTTGCTTCCAGTAGGCTAGACATTTGTGCTTCAGTGTACACCAGCCCTATTCTATCTAGGCTTGTAATATCCTTAGTTAAAAATGACTGCTTTCCTAGACATGTGGTCCCCAGGCAGAATGCCCGCTGTGCATCCAATTTTTTAATGCAAGATGTCTTTCCAGCACAGAAATGTACTGCCAGTTTATTGAAGTTCACGGAGAGAATACTGGTTGACAAAAGCATATTAGGGAGGGGTGTTATGTTGGCGGTAAAGTGGAGGGATGGAGCAGACTGGGGACATGCGTCCAGGAGAGCAGGCGTTCTCAACTAAATTCACATCACAATTTTCATCAACCCACTTTTCAGAAAAACCACCCAGGTTAGAAAAAAAATATTGCATGAGCAATCAGAATTACTGTGGTCGACCTAAGGCACTAATAGTTAATACAGAAAATCTATCTTTTGGACATTCTCATAAAAAGAACCATAAAGAGTAGGGGGTTAAATGGGGTCCAGGGGGTATAAGAATATTTTTAAGAGCAAGTGCTTTAAAAATGCGATTGACAGGGAGTCTAAGGGAGATGATGGCTCACTATATCAGGAGGCTCAAAAGTAAAATTCTGAAAGTATAAATCACAAAGGGTCTCAATGAAAGGCAGGAGGTACTTAAAGAAACCAGTACCTTGGAGGTGATGGATACGTTTATTACCTTGAATGTGGTGACGGTGTCATGGGTATATGTATATGCCCAAACTCATCAAATTGTATACATTAAACATGTGTAGGTTTTTTGTATGTCAGTTATATGTCAATAAAACTATTTTAAAAAGTTAAAAAAAAAAAGAAACCAGTACCACTTCACAGAGAACTCTGCCAAGTTTGATGTTTAAATATGAATAAGGAGGCCAGAGCTTTCAGGATTTCCTGCTTGGAGCCCTGGAGCACTGTAGGGGATGGGATATTGAGGAAGTGCTGCTTAAACTTTTCAGTGGCTCGCTGGAGCACGTGATGCAATCCAGATCACTTATAGGGCACGTAGGACCATTCACAACTGGACCCCGGTCTGCACTGTTAGCTCATCTCTCACACTGCGCCCCAGTGTCTCCAACCCAAGACTCCAAGTGGGAGAAACTCCTGGCACTTCCTGGCCCCTTTCTCCAACTCTATCCTTCCACTCCTTTTTCCTGCCCAGAGGACTGACAACAGCTACTGTGATATCCCTGTAGAGCATTTCCTCTCCGATTTCTTTTCATAGCCCCTGTTGACACATCAGGTCACTTTTTCTCTAGCATTTATCTGTTTCTATGACACTATAAAACCCATAAAGGCGGGGTTCCTCATTCTATTACATCTCCTGTGTCTAGCACGGTACTTGACACATAGTGTTTAGTAAAAGGTGCGTAAATGAATAGAGTTAATTAATGTTAGATAAATGCTGCCTTCTTCTCTTTTGTGTTTAACAACCCAATAAACGTTTCTTTAGTGATTTGAAGTGTGTCTCGCAGCAACATTCTCATGAGGCTATATTATTATTTCTGTTTTACTGATGAAAAAGTGGTGGCTCAAAGAGTTAGCTGATCTCTCCGAGTGTGGTAGGCTGAATGCTGGCTCCGAGAGGCATTCAGGTCCTCATTCCTGGAACCTGTGAATGTTACATTATATGGTAAATGGGATTTTGCAGGTGTGATTAAAGACCTTGATTTGGAAGATTCTCTTGATCATCAGAGTGGGCCCAAGTATCCTTATAAGAAGGAGGTAGAGGGAGATTTTACTAATAGAAGAAGGTGACATCATGACCTCAGCAGAGACAGAGATTTAAAGATGCTACTGCTGACTCTGAAGATGGAAGAAGGGGCCACAAGCCAAGGAGTGCAAGGTATACAGTGCTAGACACCGGAAGGCCAGAAAACAGATTCTCCCCTAGAGAGAGGAGGGGAGGGTGGTCCTGCCAACACCTTGATTTCTACCCTGTGGGACCCACTACCTACTTTCTGACCTCAGAACAGTAAGAGAATGAATGTATTGTTTTAAGACACCAAGTTGTGGTCATTTGTTACAGCAGCTGTGGGAAACTGATAGACCAAGATTCTAAGGGCAAGTCGTAGTATAAGGGTCAGATGATGTGTCATCCTAACTGTGGAGCTCCCCATGAAGAGCTGTGCGTTTGGGATTAGTCATTTAATCTTTCAGTCTCGGGGCAGCAAGCCACGTGGAATACTGTTCTTGCAGAAGTGTCACGCAAGAGCCTTGTTCTCTCTCTGTGAGGTGGGCTGAGGAGCCCTTGTAGGCAGGACACTTCTGGAGAGAGGCAGCCAGAGACTGAATTCACTGTGCCCTGCCCACCACCCAAATGTTCCACAGCAGCCCTGCCAGGGAGAGGCACAAAAAGCATCCTGCAGCCCTGAGAGAGTCAGGGCAGAGCATGGGACCGGGAAAGGGGTTCCTTCTCTTGCCGAGGGAGGGGGTAGTTTGTTTGCACCCATGTACATCACCATGCATCATCTTGGTTAATCCTCAGCCATGGTGCTCTTTTTTTTGTTTTTTTTTTTTTCGGTACGCGGGCCTCTCATTGTTGTGGCCTCTCCCGTTGCGGAGCACAGGCTCCGGACGCGCAGGCTCAGCGGCCATGGCTCACGGGCCCAGCCGCTCCGCGGCATGTGGGATCTTCCCGGACCGGGGCACGAACCCGTGTCCCCTGCATCGGCAGGCGGACTCAACCACTGCGCCACCAGGGAAGCCCCATGGTGCTCTTCTTACTTGTTTTTTATAGATGAAGAAAGTAGGGATTCGAGGGATTAAGTAATTTATCCAAGGTTACATGGTAAATGGCCAAGCGGGGTCCCAAGGTGGGACCTGCCACATCAGCATCACCTGGTTATTGCATTACTAGAAATGTAATTATTACATTATTAGAAATGTTAAGTCTCAGCTTCCACCTTGAACGTACTGAATCAGAGACTCTGGGGTGGGGTGGCAGGAACCTGTGTTTGAACAAGCTTTCCAGATTCTGCTCTCTGCTTAAGTTTGAGAACCACTGCCCTATGCTATTCTTCTTAGAGTCTTTTGGAAGGACGGTCACCATCTTGGCCCAGGCTCAGGCTGCTTGCTACTCTGAGTTAGTGTTCAGCACAGGCAGGAGGAAGTGGCCAGTGTGCATGGTGCAACGATATTCCAGATTTTGCGTAGTGATTGGTGACTACGGTAGAAGGTCTTTCAATGGTAGATATGGGAGAGAAGAGGAGGAATCCAACACAGAGTCAGAAATCCTGCTTGCTGCCTGCAGGGTATTTGCTATGAAACCCTTAGATACAGATAAACATCATCTCTTCTATTTTCGTTATCTGATAATTAGCCTGAGACAACAAAAGGAGACTGATGTTGTTTCCGTTGACACCATTATCAACATTTTTAAAGCACCTACGGTGTATCTGGAATTCTCAGCACTAGATGTGACCCCCGTGTTCTTGGAGCTTACAAGACAGAGAGCCCGAACTACAATGAACAGAAGCCCAGGATGGGGCAGGGCCTGAAATCAATTCTGGAGAAGGCCTGACCTCATGTTCTCCCAGTCTCATGAAGGATTTAGTGAGCTTGAATATTCCCAGATGATATATCTATTAGTCAGCTGCCTTTCTAGCATAGATATCAAAGGTAAAGTTGCTCCAGTCAACCCTGAGAAGCCCTCCGCGGTCTTCAGGTGTCTGGCCACTTCCTCACCCTGTGTTCTGTAGGAACAGCATAGGTGGGTCTTCATTCTCGAGGTCTGGATCATGGAGTTTTACTGCCACAGAGCTGGAGGAGAGAATAAGATCTAACCTAGCAGTGGGATAGTAGCAAACTAAGGGGTATATATTTTGGTGGGGAGAAGATCTTTCTAGGCAGTATTCCCTAAAGAAATAATAGATGTCAAGTAGTGAGAATGTGTAAAGTCTATTTTTCAGCTTCTGGTTTTTATATAACCCTTAAGACCTCTGTATTTTGAGATGATACCTTTGCCGAACCAACTTCCGGTTGTTCCTCTTGTGTGGCTCAGCTGCTTCCGAATAGTTTGCGACACGCGGGCAAAGCTTGCATCAAATCAACAGTTATCGAGCCAATGACTTGAAGTTCTGGATCTAACATAATTTAATCCTCACCCTCCCTCCCGCCAGGCAGGAGTCAAACCATTGGAAGCACCAAACCTTACTTGTCCTGCCTCTAAAATTGTGCCGTAGTATTTTCATTCATTCATTCATTCTTTTAGTCATTAAAACACAAATTACTGAGCAAATACTATATGCCAGTAACTGTGCTAAGTATGGAGGATACAATGGTGAGAAAAAGCAAATGCACTTCCTGCCCTCCTAGAGCTTACAGTCTGGAATGGTAGACAGCTATCAGTCAAATAATCACAAAAGCAAATGTGAGATTGTGACTCCAGCAGTGCTGAGGGAGGAGATAACCGGACACAGGGGGTGGGAGTGGGAGACATGTCTGCAAAGGTTCCACACAGGAGGAGGCTTGGCCAGTGTGAGGGACTGAAAGGAGGCCAGACTGGATGGAGGGGAGACAGGGAGAGAGAGAAGAAATTGGGGTGGGGGAGGCAGAACCTGCAGATCTTAAAAGTTCCCAGATATACCTAAAAAGCAGCAGGTTTCAGTGAGAGAGTATGTGATCAGATTTGCATTTTTAAGATGCCACTTTGGCTTCTTTGTAAAGCAGCAACTGGAGAGGGTCCAGGAGAATGGTTTGCAGATTTCTTTTGGCAAGTGATATTGGTAGCTAACCTCATGTGGTAGTGGTGGCATGGAGGGAAGAGGACCCACTCAAGAGGTAAGTTAACTCGATTTAGTGATAGGTCAGATGTAGGGCAAGAGGCATCAAGGATGAACCCGAAGTTTTCGGCTTAGGAATAATAATAACCAACATATATTGTATCTAATACATACAAGCGCTGTCCTAAGTGCTTTAATCATTTTAAATCATTTAATCCTCACAGCATCCCTAGGAGGGAGAGATGATTATCATCGTTAGTTTACAGGTGGAGAAGCAGAGACGCAGAGAGGTTAAGCATGCTTCCTAAGATCTCACAGCTAGTAAGTGACAGAGCCAGGGCGTGAATCCAGCAATCTCCCTTCATATCCTGTGAACGTAACTGTGACATTGAACGATCTCCTGGAATGGATGGATTGAGACTCATTTAGATAGAGATGGATGGAGACTTATTTAGTATAATGTACTAGGTTCAACCTAGTCTCTGCTCAAAACTACATAAATGGGTAGGGGTGGTGGAAGATATGCCACCTGGCTAGGAGGACTTTGGAAGGCTGGAATGTGGATAGAAGAGTAACAGACAGGGCCAGCTTTGCTGTTGGAGGAAAACAACTAAACTAGGAGCGGGAAACCTGGCTAATTACAGGGCCTTGAGAGAGCAATCAACCACTTGAATCCTCTGATCCCTCACCTTGAAATGGGGGCAGCCACACTGAGTTGCCAAATAATGAACACAGAAGGCACTAGTGCTGTGCCTGACCTAAAGTAGGTTATCAGGAAGCCAATGATAAATTGGAATCTGTACTAAGGGAAGTAGAGGATAAGGCTCACACTTGTCCATCTGCCAAAACTGTGGCTGACCATACAGCTCATTGAAAAGAACAGACATGGAAACTTGTCACAAGGACAGAGCCCTTTGACTCAATGAGTACAGATGGTGTCAAGGCACAGCTTACTGCCGAGCTGGCTGGGTTGTTAAAGTAGCTACAGGCAGAATTTTTTGCCCCATTAACTGCTGAGAGCCAGTGTTGGGAGCCTGTAAACAAATTCCCGATTCACACCCTCAGTCAAATAGCTGGGTCTCTCAGGCTCCCTAATCAGGCTGGGCATCAGAACGCTCTTGCTGCTCACTAGTTGTTTCTTTGACCCAAAGTGCTGCAAACTTGCCTCGGTTCTGCCTGGTTAATAGCCAGCCAAGGACCAGCTTGCCTAATTGCTCAGCATGCATCCTTCAGCAACGTGACGTTTGCAGCAGTGGCTCTCAGTAAATCAAGGGTAGGCTTCTCACACTCTGGAAAGAGGTGCTCGTCCATGGCAGTGCATCTCAAACTTTCCTGTGTTCACAGATCATCTTGAGATATTGCAGAAATACATATTCTGATTGAATGGGTCTGTTCTAATTGTACTAGTTTTCCTTTTTTTCTAATTAAAATTATTCTATTTTTTGAGGTATAATTGACATATAACGTATTAGTTTCAGGTATATAGCATAATAATTTGATATTTGTATATATTGCAAAATGGTGGCCACAATAAATCTAGTTAACATCTGTCATGATACATAGTTACAAACATTCTTTTTCTTGTGGTGAGAACTTTTAAGAAGTATTTTCTTAGCAACTTTCAAACGTGCAATACAATATTATTAACTGTAGTCACCATGCTGTACATTACATCGCCATGACGTGTATCTTATGACTGGAAGTTTGTACCTTTTGACCCCATTCACCCATCTCACCCACCCTCCCACCCCCGCCTCTGGCAACCACCAATCTGTTCTCTGTATCTATGAGATACTTTTTTTTTTTTTTTAAGATTCCACATATAAGTGGGATCATACAGTTTTGTCTTTCTCTGTCTGACTTATTTCACTTAGCATAATGCCCTCAAGGTCCATTTATGTTGTTGCAAATGGCAAGATTTCTTTCTTTTTTATGGCTGAATAATATTCAGTTGCGCGCGCGCGCGCGCGTGTGTGTGTATCACATTTCTTTTATCCATTAGTCCATCAGTGGACACTTAGGTTGTTCCCACATCTTTGCTCTTGTAAATAATACTGCAATGAATATGGGCATGCAGATATCTTTTTGAGATAATGATTTTATTTCCTTCAGTTATATGCCCAGAAGTGGAATTGCTGGATCATATGGTAATTCTATTTTTAATTTTTTGAGAAAACTTCTTTTCATAGTGGCTGCATTCATTTACATTCTCACCAACAGTGCACAAGGGTTCCCTTTACCCACATTCTTGCCAAGACTTGTAATTTCTTGTCTTTCTGGTAATGGCCATTCTAATGGGTGAAGTGATATCTCATTGTGGTTTTGATTTGCATTTCCCTGACGACTAGTGATATTAAGCACCTTTTCATGGACCTGCTGGCTATCTGGATGTCTTCTTTGGGAAAATGTCTTTTCAGATATTCTGCCCATTTTTAATCAGATTGTGTGTTTTTTTTGCTGTTGAGTTGTATGAGATCTTTATATATTTTGGATATTAACCCCTTATCAGATATATGATTTGCAGAATGTTGCCTTTTTATTTTACTAATGGTTTTCTTTGCTATGCAGACCTTTTTAGTTTGATGTAATTGCACTTATTTTTCGCATTTGTTGTCTGATTCAAAAAGTTATTGCCAAGACAGATGACAAGGAGCTTACCACTATGTTTTCTTCTAGTAGTTTCATGTCTTATCTTCAAATCCTTTATACATTTTAAGTTAGTATTGTGTTACATAGTGGTCCAGTTTCATTCTTTTGTGCTATCCAGTTTTCCCAAAACCATTTATTGAAAAGACTATCCTTTACCTATTGTATATTCTTGGCTCCTTTGTCAGAATATAAATGACCATACACGCATGGGTTTATTTCTGCATTCTCTATCCTGTTCCATTGATCTATGTGTCTGTTTTTATGCCAATACCACCATACTGTTTTGACCATTATAGTTTTGTAATATAATTTGAAATGAGGAATCAATATGCTGCTAGCTTTGTTGTTCTTTCTGAAGATTACTTTGGCTATTTGGTGTCTTTTGTGGTTCCATACAAATTTTAGGATTGTTTGTTCTATTTCTGTGAAAATTGCCATTGGACTTTTGCTAGGGATTGCACTGAATCTGCAGACTGCTTTGGGTAGTATGACGTTTTTACAATATTAATTCTTCCATGAGCACTGAGTATCTTTCCATTTACTAGTGTCTTCCTCCATTTCTTTTCCATGTCTAATAGTTTTCACTGTGTTCATCCATTCTCCTCTCAAGTTCAGTGAGCATATTTATGACCATTACTTTGGACTCTTTATCAGGCAAATCATTTACCTCCTTTCATTAAGGACTTTTTCTGAGGTTTTATCTTGTTCTTCCATTTGGAACACATTCCTCTGTTTTTTCATTTCTTCTTGACTCTCTGTGTTGGTTTCTATGCATGATATAAAACAGCCACTTCTCCCAGTCTTGAAGGAGTGAACCTGTGTAGGGTAGGAAGCTCGTCGTTCAGTCCTGCCTTAGAGCTTGGTTGTTTCTCAGATCTCTGTGATTGTCCAAGCAGCCTATTTTTATTTTTGGTGTGTCCCAGTAGCTGGAGAGTGCCAAGAGCTGTCAGTGTCCCAAAGGGGAGGATCTCAGTCAGCACCTAATTGGAAACCAGACCCTCGGGCAGTAGCTTTTAAAGTATGCAAACACATGGAGTTCTATGGGACTGCAAGGGTAAGCCCCACTGGCCACCAGAGCCAGGTGATGTAGATGTATCCCCTGTGCGGTAGTCACAAGATCAGGGGCCAGACAAGTTGTACAAGTTCCTTTCTGGGAGATACCAGCCACCTGGAGTGAGGCAGAGGGAGAGTGCCAAGATGGCATCCACTGGCTTCTGTCCCAGGAGCACATTTTCACAGGACCCTACAGTGTGCCAAATCAGAAGTCTGCTCTCAGGCCAAAGCTCCAAGCAAGCATACAGGCTTCTTTGACAGAGAGATTGGGGGTATGTTTCAGTCTTCTCTATGCACAGGTGCCCTGGGGATGGTCGCCAGCCACGGACTGTTTGTTATAGTCCTGTGGGACCCAGGAATGCAAGCCCTCCTGGCCCCTGGACTTCAGCCACAAAAACTGGGGCACTAGCCGTGTGGAAAAGCTCCCCTTGGGGAGGTATGGTTCTCTGTAGCATGGCAAAGGGAGAGTAAAAAGATAGCACCTGCCCTCTAAGATATCTGGAGAAGATTAGAGTGGGCCCTTACATATGTGTTTAATCAGAAGCCTGCCCTTCAGGTCGCAGCTATGAAAATAAGCTAATATGTATTAGTTTTCTATTGCTGCTGTAACAAGTAACCATAACTTTTATGGCTTACCAAAACACCCACTTATTTTCTCACCATTCTGTAGGTCAGTAGTCTGGGCTCAGTGTGGCTCAGCTGCTTCTCTGCTCCTGGTTTTAAAAGGTTGGAATGAATGTGTCTCAGGCTGCATCCTTTCTGGAGGCTCTGGGCATGCATCTGCCCCACATTCAGTCAAATTGATGGCAGCATTCAGGACTGAGGTCCCTGTTTCCTTGTCACCTGTTGGCTGGGGGTTGTTCTCAGTTTCTAGACACTGCATGCATTTCTTGGCTCGTGGCTTCCTTCTTGCCTCTTCAAAGCCAGCAACTAGAGTCAAATCCTTTTCTCATCTCGAATCTCTCTGATCCCCTCTGCCTCATGCCTTCTCTGTCTCCTTCTACTACGTCCCTCTGACCTACCTTGGGCTCGCATGGATAATTCAGGAATAATCTCCTTATTTTGAAGTCAGTTGATAGTAACCTTTAATTCCATCTGCAAAGTCCCTTCACAGCAATGAATGGATGGGAATCTGGGCGGTACACTTTAGAACTCTGTCACCACACCAACCAACTCCCAGCTGCACGCTTTTAGTGGCAAGGTCCTAGCTTTAGCTTTACTGAGTTTGTGACCAAGGCTTTGTGTGTGTTTTAGGGCTGGTGATGGAATCTCCATGAAATCTCCCGGGATTTCACCTTTTCATTGAGCAGAAGGGCTGGAATGGTTTACAGGGATGATGCTGAAGATGGGGAAACTGAGGTGGACACATAGAAGGCTGTACTGAAGTTATACAGAATCAAGATTAAAACTTAGTTATACCAATAACTGGTCCAGGGCAATTTCCTGAGTAAATTGTTACTTACTCAATTATTCATTTATTGACTTATTCATCTACTACTGATCAAAGAGTTATCAAGTACCTACTCTATGAAAGACATTTTGCTAGATTCATGAGATGTAAGACATTTACAGACTTTGTCCCCATGGAACAAACCTTGTACTGAGAATCACATACAACAAACAGATACTCCTACAACGAACTAGATGTTTGTAATATAATTGATATGAAAGTAAAGTAGAGGCATGGATGAGAGCTTATAATAAGGAGATCTAACCTTGTCTAGAAGGATCAGGAAATGAAGAATGGCATTTAAACTGAGACCCAGGTAATAAATGTGCTAGCCAGATATAGATGATTAGGGATGGAATAGCATTAAAGTACGCAGAATGGCATGTGGGAAAGTTCTAGCCTGCAAAGCAGAATAGAGGAATCAGGAAAAGTCAGTGTTGCTAGAAAATATGAAGGAAGGGAGAGAATGGCACGAGCTGAGTTTTCGAGAGGTGGGTGGTCAGATTGACCATGGCCTTCATGACCAGGGAAAGGAATTTCAACTTTTTCCTGGGTGAAATGGGAAGCCATGGGAGGGATTTAAACAGCAGAGTCTCACGTGAGCTTTGACTTTTTAGAAAGAGCACTCTGGCTGTTATGTAGAATAGATTAGAGGAAGTAGATGAGGACATGTTGGAGTGTGGACACAAGGGGTGCATTCAGTGAGGCTAGTTAGGAGGTGTTGTAACAGCCCAGGTGGGAAGTAGCTTGACCCAGGGTGGTGTGGACAAGGATGGTGGCAGTACAGGTGAAGGACAGAAAATGGATCAAAGACATATTTTGGAGGTAGAACTGTCCTGACTTGCTGATGGATCAGATATGGGAATGATCAAGGGAAGATGGTCAAGATGACTCATGGTTCCTGTCATATCTGTGGCTCTTCTAATGATAAAGGCAAGTAAAAATCACATTCCTATACATGATTAAAAGCCTTACATTTTCTTGATAGTTTAGCTTTTAATATTGTAACAGTTATGGATATGAGTGTCAAGAAAATCCTGTTTAATATCACCTGAGAAGAATTTATGTTTTACTAGATTTGTCAAAGGAGCTCGTGGAATTTGTATTATGTTATGATTTTGAGTATTGTAATGTTTCTCTGTGTTCCCCGTATCTCCATCCTATTTCATCCTCATTTCATCTGAGGCTAGAGTATGCAAATGCTGGCTTCCAAGACAAAGAAAAATTAGCATGAAAGGGAACATCACATCCTCATTTCTTAATAGCCACTGCCTCATTTCCTGTAGGTCCTTTCTGATTTCTTTTGCCCAGATGGCCCATTGGTTGCTACTAATTCTCATGATGATACTGAAATTCACTCCTAGCTTGGTCACACAAAGCACTGTGTGGCCATGCTGAGTAGTCCTGGGTGGATATTGCTCAATTCGCAAGAGACAGCGTGGACCCTGGACCTGACGCTGTCAGGTAACGTATACAATCCCGATGCAGGCTCTACGGTCACAGCCTGAAGTTTGTTTTGACATCTTCCTTGGCTCTTATATTTCTCTTGGAGACTCTGATATCAGATCGTATGGATTTAAATTAATCCCAGATCTTCCGTTTAACCACTGGGGTGCCTTAGGCATTTACCTCATCTGCTTTCTCATTTGTGAAAAGAGAATAAGGTCAGGCTATTGGGAATATCGAATGAAATAACTCACAGAAAGAATTGAGCACAGTGCTTAGCAGATAGGAAAGTACTCCATATATGGGAGTTACTGTTTCTGTTGTTATGAAAGGGAGTTGCTCACTTATTACTTTCTTTCCTTTTACTCATCTCTGGTAATGACAGTTTAGAGGGCAAGGGGTTTTCTCTTAGAAGGAAAAGAAGATTCTGAGCCAGCCCTTGTCCCCAAACAGGCCTTGCAAACAGGCCTTACCACATCTGTTGCTCTGGCCATGGACATCCCAGGGAAGAGAAGCCATGGGCTGCCTTCTCTCATGTGAGCTAATCTGACAGCTGAGCTCCGCTCAGTACCCTGTCCTTTCATTTAGCTGGCTCGATGCAGCCATCAGTCCCCTGGGGACTGAAGCAGATTGCAGCGTCCTCAGCATTCAGCCTCACTGAATGTCTCCCGAACTTGTTGGCAGGAAGCCACTAGTTGACTTGATGTGGTCCTTGAGCAAGTCAATTAGCCTCTCTGAAAAGAGGGTTGATGACCCCGAGGACAAGGAGGTGGAGGAAGGGCAACAGCCCCTCCTATTAGCCCTTTGCAACTTGACCTCTGGGGTCTTCCCATTCCCTCCCTTCAGTTGCCCACCCTGCCCACTCCCTGCCTCTCAGTCCACAAGCCCTTTGATGGTTTTGTGCCTTTGTACCGGTTCTCTCTCTCTCGCGAGTCCTACTCCAACATCCTCACCTTCTTTGACTGACAAATTCCTGCTTATCCTTCAAGGCTCATTGTCTAATGCCATTTCTCTCTGACGCCTTTTTATTCATTCATTCCACAAATATTTACTAAGCAAGGCACTGTGCTAGACCTGTAAGATACAGCTGTGAACAAGATGGGCAAAACCCCAGCTGTCGCAGAGCTGAGGGAGAGACCGACAATAATCAAGTCAACGAGCGATAGAATGTCATGTTTGTGGTTCGTGCTATGAAAAGACCAGAGAAGTGGGCAGGTGTGGAGCTGCTTCCCGAGGAAGCTATTTTTGAACTAAGACCTGTAGGATGAGAAAAAACCAGCCATGTGACGAGCAGGGGTCTGGATGCACAAATAAGCTGGTTTTGTTTGAAGAACAAAAAGAAAGTTGGTATGACTAGAATATGATGAGCAGGGAAGCATGAGAAGAGATCAGAAAGATCTCAGGTAAGGAGTTCGGATTTTATTCTGAGTGAATGGGGAGAGGTGAAATCAGATTTTGTAGTTGTAATAGCTATCTCTGCTATCTCTGTGGAGAATAACTCTGCTATCTGTGTGGAGAATGATGGGGGAGGAGAGAAAAAAGAGGAAAGGAGGCGGAGAGAAACGGGGAGCCTGGTTAGGAGGCTCTGGCAGTAGTTTAGGGTGGAGAGGATGGTGGTGTGATCCAGACTTATAGCTATGGAATGGGGAGAAGTAGACCACTTCGAGATATATCATGGAGGTGGGGTTAATGGGACCTCGCTCATGGATTGGATTTGGGGGCGGAAAAAGAGGAATTCTAGGGCTTCCCTGGTGGCGCAGTGGTTGAGAGTCCGCCTGCCGATGCAGGGGACACGGGTTTTCGTGCCCCGGTCCGGGAAGATCCCACATGCCGTGGAGCGGCTGGGCCCGTGAGCCGTGGCCGCTGAGCCTGCGCGTCCGGAGCCTGTGCTCCTCAACGGGAGAGGCCGCAGCAGTGAGAGGCCGCGTACCGCAAAAAAAAAAAAAAAAAAAAAAAAAAAGAGGAATTCTAGGTTTCAGGTTTGAGCAAATGGTGGATGGATGGGTATTTAGGTGGATGTATTTTAATGCCATTTGCTGAGACGGGAGACACTTGGTGATGATAATGTTTAGGGGATTGGTGAGTCTGAAGTCTATTGTGGACGTGTTAATTTTGAGGTGTCTATTAGATATCTGAAGGGAAATGGCAAGTAGCTATCTGGATCTACAGGTGGGAATCTTGAGGGAAGAGATCGGAAGTATATATAAATATATTCCTCCCCCCCATGAAGAGTAAATTTCTCCCTCCTTTGCAGGGTTAAATTAGGAACCCAGCAGATCCTAAGTTCTCCTACCTGTGTGGGTCCCACATCACATCAAACATATTAAAATTCAGCTTTATCCCACATTAAGTTCAATTATATGTGATTGCTTAAGTTTTGAGCTGCAGTTGACTAGTTTGCCATTTTGCATTTTGTAGATATTTAATTAAAATATCATTTGATTTTGCACATTTGAAAGGCAACTACTTTGAATGTTTCACGTTATTTTTGGATGCCCTTGGAAAGCTTATCGTGCAAGGCATGGGACTTTTAGCCCTTTATTGGATAGCTTCATATTATAAGCATGCATTTTTGTATCTGTGTTTCCCACTAGACCATTAGCTTGAAGAGGGCATGAAGGACCTCAGAGCTTGGTATATGACAGGGACTCAAAGTTTATTTACGGAAGCAATTCATTTGGGCTCATAAGGAGAAAAAGCCAAGTCCAGGGGTACAGTGTGCTTTCTATCCACACTTGGGAAAGGCTCTTACCCCCTGCCTTGCAACACATATGGACTTGTTTTCTCTATGGTACTCATAAAAAGGAGGCAGTGTTGTGTAGAAGGTTGATGCTGTGGGCTCGAGTTTCAGCCACACCCTTGACTTGTTGTGAATCTTGCAACAGAAAGTTAGTTTCTATAGGTCGCTGTGATTTTTTTGGGTGCAAAATTAAATAAAGCCATTTTAGTAGAACTCTGCCAGCTTCAAAGCACTGTATTCTTAAAATAATGTATTCTTTTATAAAATGAAAAAGGGTCTTACAATTCAGGCCTCAGGGAATGTTTCTGGAAACTTCTAGCAGCGGGGATGCAAACTATCTTTTGTTGCCTGATGCCTGGCCCTGAAAAAGCAACAGTTGCAACAATTGTTGGGGGCAGGGGACCCAAACAGTGGCCCTTTAGAGAAGAAATCTTGCAAGAAAATCTTTCAGTAATAAGACAGTCAAACATCCTTCTAAGTCCCTTGCAGGTAGAAGGTAGGAAGGAACTGCTGGCATTCGCAGGTCCCAGACTTGCCCTCTAAGACTCAGTGATGCTGCACAACTGCAGCCTTCTTGCCCAGGAATTGACTCTGGGCCAGATCTTCACCTCTCATGATGAACAGGAGACATGATGGTATGGATTACAGCCCCATCTCTACTGCCAAGCTGCTCCAATGAGCCACAGTGAAATTAAGTCCATCTTGGCTATGCCCTGCTAAATTTGTCAATGGCTCCTAAGTATTCTGCCGAGAATTTCAGATTTTATAGGTTTGCAACAAAAATAACTTTGGAAATGGTTGTCAACCAGGGAGGAGAAGCAGGTTCATACTTTGTCATTGACACGTACTGAGTTTGGGGCCCAGGGCCCAGCTTGGGCCAGGTGAGGTCGGGCTGCAGCTGGCCTTTGTGCTCCCGCTGCCATTTTGTATCAGCAGATGGAAGGCGGCAGTGTTGAGCTGGCCAGGCCACAGCGGAAGTTGCCTCCAGTTTTCTCCATAATCGTCAAGCTGCTGTCTGTCATTGCCCTTTGTGCGAATCTGAATGATCATATGAAAGCAGTTGAGAATGCATGCCCACTTATATTTTAGCTGCATGATATTCTTTCTACATGAGGGGGATGGGGTGTTTAATATTTCCATACTCAGATGTGCCTACAGTGTTGATCACTTGATGGAGAAATTTTAATTTAGTAGTTACTACAACAACTACCTGCCCTTCTCTACGAAGCACTCAGTGTGCAAGTTCCTCAAAACGAAGAGTAGACTGTTGGGTGGAAAACCATGAGTCTGATAGATCAGTAGCATGATGATAAGGCCCAAATACTGGGGTGAAAGGTGAGAAAATGCTGATCAATCCACAGATGGATATTGATGATTGGCAAGGTCTTCCATGGGTGTGGGAATTGAAAAGAATGGGCACACTACCCATCTTTTGGAAAGTGTAAACATGTCGATTCTTCTTGACTGAGCCATCAAATGTTGAATCACTGTCCTTTGTAGCAACGGGCTAATTAGATTAAAAAGCATTAAAACAATTGACTTGCTTCCCTGAACACCTCTTGTGCAGCAAGTTCACTGGTAACGCTCCTCCTGCTTTAGTCCCATCTGCTCAGTTAAGCCTTAGCCATCCTCCAAGAACCAATGCTAGTCCAGACAGCTCTAGGAAACTCGGCCTGACCAATCCAATTCAAAGGAATTTCTGCCTGTCTGAACTTAGAATTCACTACTTAGTATTAACGGTCTTAATACTGAATTTTATTTTTATTATTCTGAGTCTGGTTATGTAATCCCAATCAATTTATTTCAGTCCGTACGCCTCAGCTTTCTCATTTATAAACAGAGGATAATACATGTCTCTGCTCTAGTTTGTGTGAAACTTAAAAGAGGATATATTTATATCAGTATATATATACTCTATATTCCCATATTGTACAGCACATAGTAAGTGGTCAATAAAATTAGTTTCTCTCCATTTCTGTAATGGGACTTCCTGGCAGCAGGTCTCTCTTATACCTTCTTGTATCCCCAGATCTTTAAACCTAATGGGAGTGCAATATGTGTGTCACTTCTGTTGATTTCTCATTTCTTTTTGCAGAAGACAGGGCATTGAACTTTCAAGGCTAGTGACCATCTCAAGCAGGTTTCACAAAGATCTATAATCCATGGTTGTTTTTTGCTAACTATACAGTCCTACCCTGTGGCATGTACTGGAGATTGATTTTAGAAAAGTCACCTTCTAGGCATCCAGGGATACAGCCAACTAACAATGAAACACAGGATATTAGCCCACTGAACAAGGTCATCTTCTATAACAGCTTTCACACCTGCCCCTGCTGCCTGACCTCTTTGTGCCCAGCCCCTTGGTCCCCACCCTTCCATACACCCACTGGCGGGTACGCAGTAGTCCATGCCCTGGGGGAAACCAGGGAAAGGACAGGTCCAGGTGGCCCTTTCACTGGACATGGCATCTGTACAATGCAAAAGCAACTGTACCGAACTTCTGTAGATTTTTTTCACAGTCTGCTTACTAAAAATGGGATTTAACATACATTCATGACCAAACCTAAACTGATCCTTTCTTCTATTGCTGTTACTTTCTCCTTTTTTTTCAGTTCCCACCTCTGCTCACCCTTTTTCCCAACTTTATTTAGATGGTTCATTCACCTCACCCTTTCCTCCATATTCAGCATCTATGTGGAAACAGAGAAGTTTCTCATGGCCTCACCCTTTCAGAGATGTTTGCACATGGGTACGAACAGATGAAATAAACAGGAACTTAGGTTAATTTAATAGAAAAAATAAAATATGGAATAACATTGATTTTGGCCAGTATCAATTACAACCATTCTACTATATTTTACAAAAAAACAACTGAACATTTTACACATGTACAGTATTTTTCAGTAAAAGTGGATTTGGATTTAACAATGGATCACTAATGAAAAGTCAAAAGACAAAAGAAAACAGAAGATAGGACTTTTGTCTCTAGAGGTTAGAGCATTTGTTAAGTCTCCAAACTTTGTACTATCCATTACATATATCTCATTATGAATATATATATTTATACATAATATATAACATTAACTTAAACTTTGAAAGCATTATGTTCTAGTTAATAATATTCTGTAGATAAACGAGGCAGTAACCACTAGTAGTTAAACCAGTATTTCCACAATGTGTGCCTGCATGGTCAGTGAGAAATGGAACACATGTTGGTGGACCCCAATGATTTTGACTGTCAGATTGATAGTTATTTGTCTAAGAACACAGACATCATTTTTATCTTTCCCTTCATAGTAACTTTGTGCCTCATATATTATGGGTGGGTTCAGTTAAATGGATTTCTTTGCAGGCAAATCTGGTTTCACCATCTGCTTGACCTAGCTTTAGGCTCTCACTTGCTTTTGTCCACTTAGAGACTGCGCCTTTAAATGTGAGACTTTACATGCCATACCTGGGACTAACTTGCTTTCTTCGGGTCAGAAGGGCCTGAAGTGTTATGAAGAGGAAAATTACTCAACAAAATCAGTTGATTCCCTAGTTACATATGAATCGTTACGTGACTCAGTGTCACTACAGTGCTCTTAAGAGGGTCATTAGACTTTATACTCATTATTTACCTTGGGTTCAATGTTAACTTTGATGTCTAGGAATGCATATTTTCAAGGTAGGCTTTTTACTACCTTGCTGCTTGGATGGGGACCTTAGTTAGCATCCACTTCCCAGGATAACCTATATTGATATCATTCCTCTTCTCATCTGTGAGGCCAGTGACATCTTGGAAGTGAGGCTGTCAGAAGCCTAAAGCTTGCAAGATGGCTGGTCATTCTCAAAGCAAATGAGGTCACCAATGGAGCTTTGATATGAAACATGAAGAAACTTGATATCAGTCTATCCTCTCCTAAACAGAGAAACTCAGAGTTATAAAAAGATCTATCAGGTTTCCTCATTTTTGACCACTGATCCAAACAGTCTTCACATAATTCAGTCTGCTAGATTCCAGGATGTGTTTGGGGAGTCATAGAAAACCAGTGAAGATATTTCCAAGAAAACTGATGATCTCAGCGACATTCAGTGGACAGGTGTATCATAGCATGGTTATAGAGGGACAGAGGAGTGGGAAAAGAACAGAACCAGGAGGGTACAATCATGCTGCCCATATTCCATTTCCAGTTTTATTTTCTTAAAATGACAAGATGAAAAAAACTTCTAATAAGCACCATTGAAAAATGTTGCCCGGCCAACTTGGGCACGAGCTTAAATATTATTTAAATAAATTCCATTTCTTAAAAATACAGGACCTTTTAGAAACTTTTGACTCCAGGAAGAAATTTTCTTCATCATATCCAAAATGCTTCCCACTACAACACATGGAATTTCTGACGGCCTTAAAAAAAAAAAAAAAAATGCTATGGGGATAATGGCTGAATAGCACCAAGAGATTGTGCAGGGTTTACAAGTGAACACTCTGGATTTGGGGGGAGCCGGGTCAGTCTCAGCTATTTGGTGAATCTTTGCATTCTGTCCATCACCACTTTGACTATGCAGAGCAATCCCCTCCGACCAGCTGTACGTGAAATAACCGAATCTACCATGGAAAAGCCAGTAGCAGCAAGTCTATTGGATGAAACCAGTGGGGCAGACTTATCAGGTGGGCATAATGCCAAAACCAGCACATAATGCATGAAGTAAATTATGTGTGGAAAGTATCAGTGGTCAACTGTGAAAAACCAAGACAGACGACACTGAACACAACTCTGCGGGATGTTCTTAATGCCCTTAGGTCCGGTTTTCTGCCATTTCCCCCAACAGTGGACGCAAGCATGAGAAATGATGGATGCCTGAGCTTTCTGTTTCATTTTGATCTGTGTCTGCTCTTGTGATGTTTTTGAAAAAGGTATATTTTTAGGCGTCTCAAAGGGGAAACAAGCAAGTAAATGCAGAAGGAAAAGAAATGGACCTTCGAAAACAGGGCGGGAAGTCAAATCATTACTTTAACGTCAAATTTTGGCATCAGATGCTTTGGTCATACAATACTGTCTCTGTGGTTCTGGCTGTTTAGCACTAAACACCCAGTTATAAAAGGTAGGCTTGTTGTAGGTTTATTTTTTTTTTTTTTCCATTTAAGTTCTGACAAAACAGTTCACCATCTCCCTGCACAAATTTGAGAGAGAGAGAGAGAAAGAGAGCAAGAAAGAGAGAGGTGGCTTGCTTTTTTTTTTTTTTGCTTGCTTTTTTCTTTTTAATAATAATATGGAGTAATCTATAAGTCTACAGGAACAAAGAAATCTAGGACGGCAGCTCAGCCTTGGAATGTACAGGTTTTGCAGCAAAGTTGTTGAAGAACCTTCCGTTGGCACAGATTGTTCTTTTTCACTAGCATACAGAAGCCTCCTTCCGCCCAGGACTCTTCCGTTGCTTTTCCAGGAAGTCAGCAAGAGAGAGGGGAAGTTGAGGACGAGAGCAGCATGATGGACACACACGGAAGAAGGTTGTGATTGGCCAGAGAGGCAGATTGGGGGGATTGGAAGAGATCATTCGGGAGCAGTCAACAGGAAGAAATTTGGTCCACCCAAAGTGATTTCAGTCAACAGCATTGTTTTCAAGGAGAGATATTCCAGTCCAACGGTAAATGTGATTGGTATCCATTTATGAAAGGAAAAAAAAAGATTAGAAAAAGAATAAATTAGAAATCAATAATAATACAGGCAAGGAATTTTTCTTTTCGGAGTTACCTAGAGCAGAGCGTATACAGTCATTTATACTATATTTCACTGAATCCAAGACACTGGATTTCAGATGCACCACTACTTGAAGTACTACCAAGAAAAAAATTCATATTAAATGGCGACACAATAGCCTCTTATCAGAATATTAGTTTTATGCTTATTGAAAGTATTAGTTAAATTTATATAACATGCTGTTTTGTTTCTGGGCTTATGTAATAATTCTTCCTTTGAATATTGAGAAATAGTTTAACTTGTTCAAGCTATTATGAAGTGCAAGTAAATGCAACACAAGTAGGAGTGATCATGTGCCTAACTCAGTTGACTAGACATATCTGTGACTAAGTCACAGGCGATGACAACGATGTCACATCAACCTGTGGATCAAAAGCAGTTGTAAGCTGCCATGAATTATAAGATGCATCTGATTCCAGAGCTGTTAAAATATATTAAAAAAGTATGTCTTAGAATCACTGAAATATGACAGTTGAAAGAAAATAAATAGCACATCCCTGAATGCAACTGCCACGTGATTTGAAAAGCCTGGTGAGCCATCAATGATCTCATTCCTTTAACCGACCTGAAAATGGACCCATCACAGATCATGGTTCTTCATTTTCCACTTTTGCCTGCAATCCTGACACTCCACTTTTACCAAAGTGCCACTGGCATAAATTATCCCATGCTTACTGTGGTTTAGGGAAAGCCGTTAAAGCATCGCAAACCTTGAAATGCCCGGTACCAAGTGCTGTGGGTGAAAATTTCAAACGAGCACTGGCTGGTAACTAAAAGGTGATACTTACATAGTACCTGGGGTGCTATCCCTCAGTCTTCTCACCTCCATGTTGTGTGGTGAGAATTAGCCCTGGCCACGAAAAGTTTGAACACAGAGCCTGAGCAGGTCTGCCCGTCCCGGCCAGATCAATCATACATTAGAAAAGCTATGAAGATGCAGAGTCACCTGTGATCCTCTGTGGATATGAGACCATAAATGATGTTCCTATGCATGCCATCGCATGCTCGGATCTTTTTGATGTTTGAGATTCCTAACGGGAAGTTGTAGAATAACCATATGAGGTCGACAGCGTTATCCTTCTCATTTTTACACATGAGGGAAGTGAGGCCCAGAAAAGCTCATAACCTGCCCAAGGTCTGGAGGCTAGGTATGAATGACAGCATTCTGACTCCTGAATCCCCATTCTCCCAACCACAGCACTCTTCTGCCTCTTGTGAAATTTCCAGAAGAGGAACCATTCAAAAGAAGACAAAGATTAAACCCAGGGAAATGATTTTATCAGGGAAAACTGTTCCAAATGCATAGTTTTTTTATTTTCCTATTTTCCTAACAGTCCAAAGATGTTTAGAACAACGGTGGTTCAAAACATTTTCTTTCTACATCACTGAGATGCACCTCTGCAAAAAATTTAGCCACAAATTTTAGGGCCCTCTCTGCATGAATTATATCGAGAGTCAAAGTTCACAAAAGGCTGGAGTTGGACTAATTTAAATTCATTCATTTTATAGATGGGGAAACTGAGGCTAGAAAAGGGAGAGAACTTGGTATTTCCCAAATTGTCAGGGGGAATGGCGGCACATTAAAAATACCTGAGAAGATTCTAAAGCTATCAGTGCTCAAACTGTACCCCAAGACCAATTTAAATGGATCTTTGGGGAAGGTCTGGGGTCCTGGCATTTTGATTGAGAACCACTGGTGCAATGAAAAGAGAAACAGACCAACATTAACATTAGAACCAATCTGTAGTTGGTTCTGTCATTAGATAGATGCCTATCTATCACAGCTTAATGAAAGATTCAGATACCATTTGATATTTACATATCAAAATTATAAACAATCCAAATAAGAGGAGCGTGGCAATAAACTGTGGCATCTCCGCATGATAGAATATTAAGCTGTTATTAAAAATGAAGTTTCTGAAGACTTTGTAAAAACATAGGATAATGTTTATCTAAATGCTTAGTGCAGGAAGCAAGATACAAAACTCCATGTATACAGTATTTTAAAAATCTGATGAAAAGTACATATGCCAAAAGACTGGAAAAAATACAGTAGGTAGCCTTTTCTAGTTAGTGTTTGATGTATGATTCCAACTATATGACATTCTGGAAAAGGCAAATCTATGAAGACAGTAAAAAAATTAGTGGTTTCCAGGGGTTGGGCAGGGGGAGGGAAGGAGGGAGGAACAGGCAGAGCACAGAGGATTTTCAGGGCAGTGAAGGTGTTCTGTATGATAGTACAATGGTGGATACTTTATACATTTGTCCAAACTCACAGAACACCAAGAGTGGACCCTGACGTAAACTATAGACTTCGGTGATAATGATGTGTCAATGTCGGTATCAACTATAACAAACATATCATTCTGGTGAGGGACACTGATAATGGAGGTGTTTGTGTGTGTGTTTGTGTATGTGCGTAGGGTAGTCAGGGGTTATATGAGAACTCTCTGCACTTTCTGCTCAATTTTGCTGTGAACCCAAAACTCTAAAGTTGTAAAGAACCAAGTTTACTACGTAAAAAAAAATTGACTCGTGCCATCTTGGTTAGTGGATGCCTTAGTTCTTCTTGCAATTAAAACCACCAACAAACCAAACCCATTGAGGGTAGAAGTTCGAGATGAATGAACGCCAACAAGATATTGGGCGTGTCCTATCTGGGGCACGCTTGAGAGTTTCATTTTCAAGTGGAAATATATTAGACCTTAACGTAGAAAGATCACACTTTGCTCAGAAGATCAAAACGAGCAGTTGTACTCACCGTCCTTGCAGATGGTTCCCATTTGACACATTCCTAAGTCTAAGAGATACCCACTGGGGCAGCTCGTACAGTTCTTGAACCCCGGACCGTTGCATGTCAAACAGCTGGTGTCACATCTAAGGGGACAATGTACAATTTATCATCCTTTTGCACATCAGGCACAGAAGAAGATGTGTTTGCTACCAACCTCTTAATGTCTTAAACTTAATCTTCTCCCTTTGAAGATGCCACAAAAATCTGTTCTTACAATAACTGCTAGGTTTGACAACATTAAAGAAAGCCTAGCAGGTAGACTATGATTTTAAAGGGGAGAGAGCATGCATTTGAAACAGAAATATTACTTTAGAGGTTTTAAAGTTCTTCTGAGGTGAAAAAAAAATCAGTTGGGTTAAAGGTTCAGCACAGTGTCCACAGGTAAATGTTTGAACCTTATTTTTCATTAATAATTCTGTTTCATATTATTTATGAAGGCAGTCAAATAAGGAACCCGGTAGCCAAACACTAGGGCTTAAGGGGTGGATCCACTTACTTTTTGCAGGATTTGTATCCATTTTCTGAAGAGTGGTCGAAGTAATGGCTGATACCACAGCTCTGCACGCACCTCCCATCCTCCATGAAGTAGCCCTCTGTGCAGTTAATACACCCACCAGCACCTGCTCCTTAAAAGCAAGACAGATGCCGAAGACAGAAACAAAACCTCAGAAGAGGTTGCATGAGGGGCTGCTTCTTGCATAGTTGGTTAAAATGGCATTAATAGGTTGTAATTTTAATAATTATGATATTTGTGCTTTTCTTTATGTTCTTTGGAAAAAATAATGCTCCAGTTTTACATTGAACCCATTTGCCAAAAACATCAAATCTCTTTGGAAAGCGAAGGAGGTGTCACTGGGAGATTTAAGTTTTCAATGAGCATGGGCTACTAATGTCTGACTTCTGAGAATACATGCATGATTATCAGAAGAGACCCATGCTTCTCCAGCATTTATTTTAAAAATATCAAATGGGTTTGCATGAGTGATGGATAAAGACAGGTAAACAAAAGCCAAACCAGAGCCAGAAGGATAAACAAGAGGACTGGGAGAGAAGGTACCAGCACAGGTGGCGCAGAAGCGGTGGCAGGGTTGGCAGTCTTGGCCGTTGAAGTACCGTCCGTCTTCACAGGCAACGGCACACCGGGATCCCTGCAGGCTGAAGACACAGACACAGACACAGACTGCTGTGAACAGGCAAAGGAGTCATGACTCCCCAACGCCATATGTAACAAATATAGTTCCCCCCAGAGACCAGTGGCTTTGGCAAAGCTTCGAAGCATGGGAAATAGCCCCTGTAGTCTTTTTTTTTTTCTCCTCCCAATGCCTATAATGCTTCTCTGTGCCTAAAATTACGTCTGTAGCATACACACGTGCTGCAAACTTTGGGGACTATTTCTCTTAATTATTAGACTGGCTGACACATTTCTTAACATTTTACAACATGGAGGTTTTTAAAAGTATTTTATTGACCCAAACAATCACCTTAGCTAACAATAGGCCTACCAATTCCCTGATATCCAGACCTCCTAGACCTACTATGCCAGCGGTCCCCAACCTTTTTGGCACCAGGGACCAGTTTCGTGGAAGGCAGTTTTTCCATGAGATGGGGGAGAGGGGGAAGTAATGCGAGCACTGGGGAGCGGCAGATGAAGCTTCGCTCTTTGCCTGCCGTTCAACTCCTGGTAGCGGTCCGCAGCCCGGGGGTTGGGGACCTCTGTGCTACACAATAAACTTAAAAGTAGTTTTGTAACTAAAAATGTAGTAGGAACACATGGTAGAATGAATTACAACAATAAAAGCGCACAACTATCGTTGCCCAACCCCCAGCTCAAACTCCCAGGAATAGCCTTTTTTTGATTTTAAGTGTTTCTGATTTTAGTTCTTCTATTGGTTCCAATCAAAACAACAGAATTCTAATATACTTTTGCCTTTATTGCTTGATTTATTAATTTTAAACTCTAATGAAAAATTTGGCAAAATTATCTACTTATACTGCTGCTTCTCCAAACATCTCGATTTTCCTTAGTTATACTATTATTTAGTCTTTCTAGGTGTTATCTGTGTCATATTTTCTCTAAATAGCACTCTTAGGCGTTACCTAATGAGTTGCTAGAATGTCACATGAGGAATGTGTATTTTTTTCTTCTAATTTTTATCAGCTGTGAGCTTTTTCATAGTCTACAGACTGATTCTTAAAAACAAATGCATAAAATTTACAACATTTAATATACAAATTTTACTCACGGAGTAACTCAATAGAGAGACTGTTACCATAATCCTATGTCACCCAATAGACAATACTAGAAAATGGGTATCTAAGCAACAGGGTCAAATGCTTTCTATTTTCTTATAAAAAATATATTTCTCTATATTGTTCCAATTCACATCTTACTTGACTGTGTTTTGAATATGGATCATACTACTAAAAAGTAACGTTTATTTTTCCCTATGCTCTTTAAAGAAATTTGGAAAGGACAAAACCCAAAGTAATTGAAAAAAGAATCCCGAACAGTCCTGTTCACATTTTAATCCATTTCCTTCTAGTATTTTATGCATAGATATTTTTGTTTGTTTTTAGCCAGTATTTAAAATTTTACAGGTCTCTTGAGGCAAAATGGCCAACCCTAGAAGCCCCTAAGGAAAACGCGGGGAGCCTCAAGGAGACAGAAAGTATATTTCATTCATAGATCTTCTACTCGCCAGAGAGCTGTCATTTAAAAAGCCAGTAAAAGCAAATCCCTTTCCTTTTTGTAGAGCTGTAAAAAAGGGGACAGTGCATCAAATGAATCCTTTTGTGGGAGGAAACAGGACTACCAAAAAACTTATCAAACTTTTTAAAAAGCTGCTTGTTTTTCTAATAAAGGACATTACTTCTGAGGTTGGCACTTATTCAGCAGGAGACAGAGGCTGCACTGTGTGAGGAGGGAATGCACTAAGTGGGACGTGCAGCAGAGCAGTCTCTGTGAACCATGATGCTTTCTAATGGTTCCAAAATACTGGGGTGGCAAGGCTAACGAACCTGGTACCGCGAGCTCCTGGGTTCTTTCTGGGATAAGCCAGCCAGGTTAGACCTGTGCCGTCCCACACGCTGTAGCACCCATGGCTCGGAAGCACTTGAAATGTGGCTAGTGTGGCCGAGGAACAGAATTTAACATTTTATTTTATTTTTGTTAATTTCATTCGAAATTTTACAAATTGGCACTTGATTCGGTTATTGGCAAACTTCTGGGTAAGTGTGGAACAACTTGGCTATATAAAAATCTACTTCAACTAAATTTTATAAAATCTAAATACAGATCAAGTATTTCTCATAAAAAATTGTCTGAATTGAGATGTGCTTTAGGGGTGAAATACATATCAGATTTCGAAGGCTAGGAACTACAAACAAAAAAGAATATAAAAGATCTCACTAATTATCTTTTATATTGTCTTACATTGATTACATGTTGAAATATTTTGGATATATTTGATTAAATATTTTATTAAAATAAATTTTACCTGTATCTTTTTACTCGTTTTAATGTGGCTACTGACATATTTAAAATAACATATGGTTCTCATACTTCTGTTGGAGAGCACTGGTTAACTTACTCTATCAAATGTTCCCTAAGAAATATAGAGAATAATCTTAATCTTTTATTTCTCATGGACCAATTCAGTATCAGATATTGGAATAAGTGCTTTGTAAATGTTATCACAGTTAATCCTTATCATAATCCAGCAGCATCGGGGTTATTATCACCTTTTTTTTTTTTTTTTTTGTGGCACGCGGGCCTCTCACTGCTGTGGCCTCTCCCGTTGCGGAGCACAGGCTCTGGACGCGCAGGCTCAGCGGCCATGGCTCACGGGCCCAGCCGCTCCGCGGCACGTGGGATCTTCCCGGACCGGGGCACGAACCCGCGTCCCCTGCATCGGCAGGCAGACTCTCAACCACTGCGCCACCAGGGAAGCCCGATCACCATTTTATAGATGAGAAAACCGGAGCTCAAGAGGGGCAAAGTGACTTGGCCAAAATCACAGAGCTGATAAATGGCGGAGAAAGATTTGAGCTCACATTTACCTTCCTTCTTTTCATTATGCCAATCTGCTCCTTCTACAAAAAGCAGGAGGAGGCCGACCAGACTGATATTTATCGAAACCGAAGTCCTGAGGTAAAAGGTGCTAAGCAAACTGACACTGAATGCATTTATGGGGAAAGAAAGCAAGCCATGGATAATCAATTAATCGAAATAAAAATGATGTTCCACTATTAATTAATGCAAAGAATTACCTGCCTAAAAACTGCCTGGACCCTGCATATTTCACCTCTGATCAGAGGTGAAAACAGAGGTACTGGTGATTCTTGAAAGGGAAGCAATGGAGCACAGTTCTAGCTCTATGTAATAAACCCAGAGTCCAACTCCTCACTCAGCGTGGGATGATCTGACCTTCTCTAAGGATATCAAGAGAATACCTAGTTCATTTGAGCTGCATGTTATTCTCTCAAAGGATCTATCAACTCTCTGGCTTTAGCAACGTGCAAGTCTCATCCATTCAAGGAAAATATCCCTTGGTATTAAATCTATGTGCATATCATAGCATAATGGAACCAGCCTGAGGTGCTGAAGATAAGAGAATGATTGGCTATACGGAGAGAAATAATAAAGATAAGGGAATAGTTTCCACCATCAGAGGAATGAATCATGGGGATTAAATATAATTCATTGGTGTTACCTACACAGTAATCCTTGACTGATGTACTACCGGTCAAAAAGCCTGAAGCAGGCCTCTCAAATGGCCGTTTATTTTCTTGTATTTGAGCCATCTTTTCTAAAGGAATTTTATTTGGTTAATAAACCTTCCTTAGCCAAGATGGTATCCATTTTTTCACATAAAATGGTCGAGATAATGCAAATAGCAATCAAGTGTTTGAATGGGAGTCAAACCAAGGGTAACTTATAAAAGGGTTATATTTACTTTTTTTTTTTTAATTTGTACTGAGAAGTCCTTGGGCTGCGTTACTTGATGAAATCCTTCACTCTCTTACCTTGACCCCTCCCTACATTCTGTACAGTTGTCGGATTCAGTACATGTCTTGCAGTTTTCACTGCATTTCCGGCAAAGATTTTTCTCTGTTAAAAAAGAAAAAGTAACAAGGTTGTAAGTCAGTTTTGGTCAGCTGGATTCCATCAAAGCATATGTTCTAACGTTTGCTAATGTATGCTATAGTACTCATGGCCTTGAGTAGGAAACTGTAGGAAAAGCCGCAGACTCAGCATTTGCTACCACTTCTCAGCAAACCAAATACAGGTAGGAACTATATAGCACGGGGTAACATCTTAGTGATATCTACCATTTTATAGACAAGAGAACTACAGCCCACTTAATTCTTAAATAGTTTATTGGTTTTTTTCTTCTTCCCATTCTCTTTCCCAAGCAGGGTTTCCTAACTTCCTACAATGAAAATCTCACTCATGAAGCTGGGGCAATGTCACTACGAAGTGTTGAGAAGCAACACTACCAGCTGAGGGATGGAATGGTAGACCCCATGCTCACAGCTTTAAGGACTACTCTGACGAACTATACTAGAAAAGAGAACTTGCTTTTAAGATTGCAAGGTAAGGGTTGATTATTTCTTGCATTGTTTAGTGTCTTAAACTTTATAGCAGCTGGAGACTTGGTACCTTCTCTGAGATGCCAGTGGATTCTAACCTCATGTGTATGTAGACTTGAATGAAGCTTTGTCTATAGGCTTCTCTATCTGCTCTTTATTTAGCTGGTGTTCTTCAGGGTTCCACAGAGAAGCACTACTTTAATGGATCCCTCTAAGGACCTCCTGGAAGTCCATTTCCTTTCTCAATTCTGAGCCCCTTGGCCTGAAATATGAAGTCCTTTACAATCTATGATCTCCCCCTCATAGTGTCATTGAGACTACTGGACATGGCATAGGCTCTGAAGCCAGAGGACCTAGATTTGTGTTATGCTTTTAGCATCTCCAGTGGGCAAGTTCACAGTCTCTGTTCTCCCATTTGTTAACTAAATATTACAATAATGCGTACCTCTCAGCTTGTCTTGAGGAGTTAATGACATTATTCAAGGGAACTGTAAATATGTTGGCGGTAATTACTGCTAGTCACGATCATACATAATCCCTATGTTATACGTAAATGGACTCATTAAAGGAGGAAATTAAAACAAAAGGCAATTGCAGAGAAGGAGAGAGATGCACAGACCACTTGTATCAGCAAAGTAATTGTTTAAACAGCCTTCTTTAATTATCTACCTTCCAGGCTCTGGCAAAAGAACTGGTTCTCTCAGTTATCTTTATCCTATCATATACCATCTAGAACCAAATTCCTTTTCCAAGGCTCAGCCTTCTTGAAAGAATTTTGAATTTTTTCTTCAGGAAATACTACTTATTTCTGATCCCTTTTCTAAAAATTTTTATTGAGGTATAGTTGATTTACAATGTGTTAATTACTGCTGTACAGCAAAGTGATTCAGTTATACATATATACACATTCTTTTTTATATATTCTTTTCCAATACACATTCTTTTTTATATATTGTTTTCCATTATGGTTTATCATAGGATATTGAATATAGTTCCCTGTGCTATACAGCAGGACCTTGTTGTTTATCCATTCTATATAGAAAAGCTTACATCTGCTAACCCCAACCTCCCACTCCATCGCTCCCCCTTGGCAAGCACCAGTCTGTTCTCTATGTTTCCGATTTCTGTTTCTGTTTCATAGATAGGTTCAGGTTCATTTGTGTCTTATTTTAGATTCCACATATAAGTGATACATATGGTATTTGTCTTTCTTTTTCTGACTTACTTCACTTAGCATGATATTCTCTACTTGCATCCATGTTGCTGCAAATGGCATTATTCTTTTTTATGGCTCTGAGTAGTATTCTATTATGTGTGTGTGTGTGTGTGTGTGTGTGTGTGTGTATACACACACACATCTTCTTGATCCATTCATCTATCTATGGACATTATGTCTTGGCTATTGTGAATAGGGCTGCTATGAACATAGGGGTGCGTGTATCTTTTTGAATTATAGTTTTGTCTGGATATGTGCACAGGAGTGAGACTGCTGGATCATATGGTTGTTCTATTTTCAGTTTTCTGAGGAATCACCACACTGTCTTCCACAGTGGCTGCACCAACTTATATTCCCATTAACAGTGTAGGAGGGTTCCCTTTTCTCCACACCCTCTCCAGCATTTGTTATTTGTAGACTTTTTAATGATGGCCATTCTGATTGATGTGAGGTGGTACCTCATTGTAGTTTTGATTTGCATTTCTCTAATAACTAGCAATGGTTGAGCATCTTTTCATTTGCCTATTGGCCATCTGTATGCCTTCCTTGGAGAAATGTCTGTTTAGGTCTTCTGCACATTTTTCGATTTGGTTATCTGTTTTTCTCGTTGTTGAGTTATATGAGCTGTTCTTATATATTTAAGCCCTTGTCTGTCGCATGATTTGCAAATATTTTTTCTCATTCCATACGTCGTCTTTTCATTTTGTTTATGGTTTCCTTTGCTGTGCAAAAGGTTGTAAGTTTGATAGGTCTCATTTGTTTATTTTTGTTTTTATTTCTACTGCCTTGAGAGACCAAAGAAAGCAGTGATATGATTTATGTTAGAGAATGTTTTGCCTATGATCTCTTCTAGGAGTTTTATGGTGTCATGTCTTATGTTTAAGTTTTTAAGCCATTTTGAGTTTATCTTTGTGTATGGTGTGAGAGTGTGTTCTAACTTCATTGATTTACATGCAGCTGTCTAACACTCCCAACACCACTTACTAAAGAGACCGTTTTTTTCCCATTGTATATTTGTGTCTCCGTTGTTGATGATTAATTTACTGTAGATGCGTGGCTTTATTTCTGGGCTCTCTATTCTGTTCCATTGATCCATATGTCTGTTTTTTGCCAATACCATGCCGTTTTGATTACTGTAGCTTTGTAGTATTGTCTGAAGTCTGGGAGGGTTATGACTCCTGCTTTGTTCTTTTCTTCAGGATTGCTTTGGCAATTCTGGGTCTTTTATGGTTTCTTATGAATTTTAGGATTATTTGTTTTAGTTCTGTGAAGAAATTCATGGGTAATTTGATAGGGATCACATTAAATCTGTAGATTGCTTTGGGTAGTATGGCCATTTTAACAATACTAATTCTTTCAATCCAAGAGCATGGAATATCTTTACATTTCTTTGAATCATCTTCACTTTCCTTTATTACATGTTTTATAGTTCTCAGCATATAAGTCTTTCACCTCCTTGGTCAGGTTTATTCCTAAATCTTATTTTCGGGGGTGCAATTTTGAAAGGTATTGGTTTTTTACATTCCCCTTCTGATATTCATTGTTGGTGTAAAGAAATGCAACTGGTTTCTGTATGTTAATCTTGTATCCTGCTACCTTGCTGAATTCGTTTATCAGTTCTAGTAGTTTTTTGTGGAGTCTTTAGGGCTTTCTATATATGTAATCATTGTCATATAACATATAGCATATAACGACAACTTTACCTCTTCCCTTCCAATTTGAATACCTTTTATTTCTTTTTCTTGTCTGATTGCTGTGGCTAGGACTTCCAATACTATACTGAATAGAAGAGATGAGAGTGGGCATCTCTGTCCTTCTCCAGATTTTAGCGGGGAGGCTTTCAGCTTTTCACAGCTGAGTATTATCTTGGCTGTGGGTTTGTCATAAATACCTTTTATTATATTCCACCTCCCCTTAAAATTTTTATTTTATATTGGAGTATAGTTGATTAACAATGTTGTGTTAGTCTCCGGTGTACAGCAAAGTGATTCAGTTACACATATACAGGTATCTATTCTTTTTCAAATTCTTTTCCCATTTAGCTTATTACAGAATATTGAGCAGAGTTCCCTGTGCTGTACAGTAGGTCCTTGCTGGTTATCTATTTTAAATATAGCACTGTGTGCATGTCAATCCCAAACTCACACTCTATCCCTCCGCCCGCCCACCCTTCCCCCAGTAACCATAAGTTCGTTCTCTAAGTCTGTGAGTCTGTTTCTGTTCTGTAAAAAGGTTCATTTGTATCATTTTTTAAAAAAGATTCTGCATGTAAGTGATATCATATGATATTTGTCTTTTTCTGTCTGACTTAGTTCACTCAGTATGACAATCTCCAGGTCCATCCATGTTGCTGAAAATGGCATTATTTCATTCTTTTTTATGGCTGAGTAATATTCCACTGTATATATGTACCACATCTTCTTTATCCATTCATCTGTTGACGGACATTTAGGTTACTTCATGTCTTGGCTATTGTAAATAGTGCTGCAGTGAACATTGGGGTGCATGTATCTTTTTGAAGTATGGTTTTCTTGGTATATATGCAGGAGTGGGATTGCTGGATCATATGGTAGCTCTATTTCTAGTTTCTTAAGGAACTTCCATACTGTTCTCTATAGTGGCTGTACCAAGTTACATTCCTACCAACAGTGCAGGAGGGTTCCCTTTTCTCCACACCCTCGCCAGCATTGTTTGTAGACGTTTTGATGATGGTCATTCTGACGGGTGTGGAGTGATATCTCATGGTCGTTTTGATTTGCATCTTTCTAATTACTAGTGATGTTGAGCATCTTTTCATGTGCCTCTTGGCCATCTGTATGTCTTCTTTGGAGAAATGTCTATTTAGGTCTTCTGCCCATTTTTTGATTGGGTTGTTTGTTTTTTTGATATTGAGCTGCATGAACTGTAAATTTTGGAGACCATTCCCTTATGGTCACATCATTTACAGATATTTCTCCCATTCTATGGGTTGTCTTTTCAGTTTGTTTATGGTTTCCTTTGCTGCACAAAAGCTTTTGAGTTTAATTAGGTCCCATTTGTTTGTGTTTGTTTTTATTTCTGTTACTCTAGGAGATGGATCCAAAAAGATATTGCTGAGATTTATGTCAAAGAGTGTTCTGCCTTTGTTTTCCTCTAAGAGTTTTATACTGTCTGGCCTTACATTCAGGTCTTTAATCCATTTGGAGTTTATTTTTATGTATGGTGTTAGCAAGTGTTCTAATTTCATTCTTTTACATGTAGCTGTCCAGTTTTCCCAGCACCACTTATTGAAAAGCCTGTCTTTTCTCCGTTGTATATTCTTGCCTCCTTTGTCAAAGGTAAGGTGACCATAGGTGCATGGGTTTATCTCTGGGTTTTCTCTGGGTTTTCTATCCTGTTCCATTGGTCTATATTTCTGTTTTTGTGCCAGTACCATACTGTCTTGATTACTGTAGACTTGCTGTATAGTCTGAAGTCAGAAATCCTGATTCCTCCTGCTCCGTTTTTCTTTCTCAAGATTGCTTTGGCTATTTGGGGTCTTTTGTGTTTCCATACAAATTGTAAACTTTTCTGTTCTAGTTCTGTGAAAAATGCCATTGGTAATTTGATAGGGATTGCATTGAATCTGTAGATTGCCTTGGGTAGTGTAGTCATTTTGGCAATATTGATTCTTCCAATCCAAGAACATGCTATATCTTTCCATCTGTTTGTGTCATCTTCGATTTCTTTCATCGGTGTCTTATAGTTTTCTGAGTACAGGTCTTTTGCCACCTTAGGTAGTTTTATTCCTAGATATTTTATTCTTTTTGATGTGATGGTAAATGGGATTGTTCCTTTATTTTTCTTATCTTTCGTTGTTAGTTTATAGAAATGCAACGGATTTCTGTGTATTAATTTTGTATCCTGCAACTTTACCAAATTCACTGATGAGCTCTAGTAGTTTTCTGGTAGCATCTTTAGGATTTTCTAGGTATGGTATCATGTCATCTGCGAACAGTGACAGTTTTACTTCTTCTCCAATTTGGATTCCTTTTATTTATTTATTTTCTTCTATGATTGCCATGGCTAGGACTTCCAAAACTGGGTTGAATAAAAGTGGTGAGAGTGGTCATCCTTGAATTGTTCCTGATTTTAGAGGAAATGCTTTCAGCTTTTCACCATTGAGTATGATGTTAGCTGTACGTTTGTCATACATGGCCTTTATTATGTTGAGGTAGGTTCCCTTTGTGCCTACTCTCTGGAGAGTTTTTATCAGAAATGGGTGTTGAATTTTGTCAAAAGCCTTTTCTGCATATTCTGAGATGATCTTGTGTTTTTTGTCTTTTATTTATGTGGTGTATCACATTGATTTGTGTATGTTGAACCATCCTTGTGAATTTGGGATGAATCCCACTTGGTCATGGTGTATGATCTTTTTTATGTGTTACTTGATTTGTTTTGCTAATATTTTGTTGAAAATTTTTGCATCTATATTAATCAAAGATATTGGCCTGTAATTTTCATTTTTGGCAGTGCCTTTGTCTTTTATTGGTATATGGTGATGGTGACTTCATAGAATATCTCTGGGAGTGTTCCCTCCTCTTCAATTTTTTTGGAAGAGTTTGAGAAGGATCGGTATTAAATTCTTCTTTGTATGTTTGGTAGAATTCACCTGTGAAGCCATCTTTCCTGGACTTTTGTTTGTAGGCAGTTTTTAGATTACAGATTCTATTGCACTTCTAGTGATCAGTCTGTTTAAATTATCTACTTCTTGATTCAATTTTGCTGAGCTCTGTGTTTCTAGAAAGTTGTCCATTTCTTGTAGGTTGTAGAACTTGTTGGCATATAATTGTTCATAGTATTGCCTTATGATTTTTTGTATTTTTGCAACATCAGTTATTGCGTCTCATTTTTCATTTCTTATTTTGTTTATTTGGGTTCTCTCTCTTTTCTTCTTCATGAGCCTGGCCAGAAGTTTGTCAGTCTTGTTTATCCTTTCAAAGAACCAGCTCTTGGTTTTATTGATTTTTTTCTATTATTTTTTAAATCTCTATTTCATTTATTTCCTCTCTGATCTTTATTATTTACTTCCTTCTGCTGACTTTAGGTTTTATTTGTTCTTCCTTTCCTGATTCTTTTAAGTGGTAGGTTAGGTTGTTTGAGATTTTTCTTGTTTTTTGAGGAAGGTGTGTGTCGTTATGAATTTTAAGAACTGCTTTTGTTGCATCCTATAGATTTTGTGTGGTTGTTTTTATCATCATTTGTTTCAAGGTATTTTTAAATTTCCTCTTTGATTTCATCGTTGACCCATTAGTTTTTTGTTTTTTAATTATTTATTTTTGGCTGCGTTGGGTCTTTGTTACTGCATGTGGGTTTTCTCTAGTTGCCGTGAGTGGGGGCTACTCTTCATTGCGGTGTGTGGGCTTATTGCAGTGGTTTCTCTTGTTGTGGAGCCCAGGCTCTAGGCGCGCAGGCTTTATTAGGTGTAGCACACTCGCTCAGTAGTTGTGGCTCACGGGTTCTAGAGTGCAGGCTCACTAGCTGTGGTGCACGGGCTCAGTTGCTCTGCGGCATGTCGGATCTTCCCGGACCAGGGCTCGAACCCATGTCCCCTGCATTGGCAGGCGGATTCTTAACCACTGTGCCACCAGGGAGGTCCTGACCCGTTAGTTTTTTAGTAGCATGTTGTTTAGTCTCCATTTCATCATTGTTCTCTGATTTCTTTTCCTGTGGTTAATTTCATGCCATTGTGGTCAGAAAAGTTGCTTGAGATAATTTCTGTACTGTTAAATTTGTTGAGTCTTGTTTTGTGCCCTAGGATGTAGTCAATCCTAGAGAATGTTCTATGTGTACTTGAAAATAATGTGTATTCTGTTTTTTTTGAATGTAATGTCCTGAAAATATCAATTAAGTCTAAATGTTCTATTGTATCATTTAGGATCTCGGTTGCCTTATTGATTCTCTGTCTAGAAGATCTGTCCATTGATGTGAGTGGGATGTTAAAGTCTCCTACTATTATTGTATTCCTGTTAGTTTCTCCTTTTATGTGTGTTAGTATTTGTTTTATGTATTTGTGTACTCCTACATTAGATGCATATATGTTGACAAGTGTTCCATCCTCTACTTGTATTGGTCCTTTTATCATTATATAGTGTCCTTTTTTATCTTTCTTTATGGCCTTTGTTTTAACGTCTATTTTGACTGCTATGAGTATTGTGACCCCTGTTTTCTTGTCATTTCCATTTGCATTAAATATCTTTTCCTATCTCTTCACTTTCAATTTATGTGTGTCCTTTGCCCTAAAGTGGATCTCTTGTAGGTGGCATATTGTAGGCTCTTGTTTTTTATCCAATCTGCCACTCTGTCTTTTGATTGGAGCATTTAGTCCATTGACATTTAAGGTAATTATTGATAGATATGTATTCATTTTAAACCTTGTATGTATCCATTTTAAATGTATTTTAAACCTTGTAGGTAACCATTTTAAACCTTGTATGTATCCATTTTAAATGTATCCATTTTAAACCTTGTTTTCCCATTGACTTTATATTTCTTTTTTGTCCCTTTCTTTTTTTCCTTTTGTGGTTTGATAATTTTCTTCTGCATTATACTTATGTTCTCTTCTTTTTGGCTTTTGTGAATCTACTGTACATTTTTGATTTGTGCTTAGCCTGTTTTTCAAGTATGTTAACCCCTTCCTATACGTACTTGCCTTAGACTGGGAGTCGTATAGGCTCAAACACATTATAGGAGGAAAAAAATCTACATTTTTTACTCTCCTTCTCCTCATTTTATGATTTTTTCTTTTTTGTGTGTGGTACGCGGGCCTCTCACTGCTGCGGCCTCTCCCCTTGCGGAGCACAGGCTCCGGACGCGCAGGCCCAGCGGCCACGGCTCATGGGCCCAGCCGCTCCGCGGCACGTGGGATCCTCCCGGACCGGGGCACAAACCCATGTCCCCTGCATCGGCAGGCCTACTCCCAACCACTGCACCACCAGGGAAGCCCTCATTTTATGATTTTGATGTCTTCTTTTACATCTTCATCCTTTTGCTGTTCATTATGGTTATCATCACTTTCACAGAAATTTTTTGATTTTTAAAAAAATCTGTGTCTGGCTTATTTAAGTGATTTACTTTCCAGTTGTGATTTTCTCTTTCCTACAGAGTTTTAGTTCTTTTCTATTTAGAGAAGACCTTTCAATATTTCTTTTGGGATCAGTTTAGTACTGCTGTATTCTTTAGGTTTTGCTTGTCTGAGAAATTCTTTCTCTCTCCTTCTTTTCTAAATGATAATCTTGCTGGGTAGAGTGTGCTAGGTTGCAGATTTTTCCCTTTCAGGACTTTGAATATATCTTGCCACTCCCTTCTGGCCTGCAATGTTTCTTTAGAGAAATCAGCTGATAGCCTTATGGGGGTTCCCTTGTAATTAACTCTGTTTTTCTCTTGCTGCCTTTACAATCCTCTCTTTAACTTTTGCCATTTTTATTATAATATGTCTTGGTGTAGGTCTGTTTGGGCTTATCTTGTTTCGGACCCTCTGTGCTTCCTGTACCTGGATATCTGTTTCTTTTTTTAGGTTTGGGAAATTTTCAGCCATAATTTCTTCAATTACATTTTTGATCCCCTTTTCTCTTTCTTCCCCTTCTGGAATCCCTATTATGCATAGATTGGCATGCTGTATATTATCCCATAGGTCTCTTATATTGCTTTCATTTATTTTTCTTCATTTGGCTTTCTGTCTGCTGTCCTGATTGGGTGATTTCCATTATTCTATCTTCCAGGTCACTTACTCATTCTTCTGCATTATTCATTCTGCTATTCATGCCTTTAGCTCAGTTTTGTCTCTGCAAATGAGTTTTCTAATTTTTCTTGGTTCCTATTTATAGTTTCTAATTCGTTTTTACAGTATTCTGCATTCCTGCTGATAGCCTTTCTTAATTCCTTCAGTATTTTCATTATCTCCTTTTTGAAATTGGTGTCTATTAGACTGAAGAGGTCTGTTTCATTGTTTGTTCTTTCAGGGGAATTCTCTTGGTCTTTTAACTGGGAATGGTTCCTCCCCTACTTTATTTTACTTATATTTCTCTTACTCTGTGAGTTTAGGAGAAACAATTATCTACTGTGGTCTTGGAGGGCTATTTATAGGTGGGGGCTATTTATATGTGGGGGCATCCCTGTGTAGCTTGTGTGGGTTTAATATATTTGGTGCGAGGGCTGTTTTTAGTAGAGATGCCTGTTGCCTCTTTCCTCAGCATGTGCTGATCATTAGCCCCTTAATATGGGGTATGCAGATGTGATGGCTGGTGCCATTCCTGGGGTTCTTGGTGGCGGTGGCAGCTCAGGTGCGCCCCCGGAGTACACCATGGTGGCTTAGGCAGCTCATGACCACTTCTGGGGTCCGGGAGGGTGGTGGTGGCTTGTGACCTCTCCTGGCATCTTTTCCAGGGCTCAGCCTTCCTGATTGAATTTTGAATGTTTTCTTTAAGGAATACTACTTATTTCTGATCCCTTATGTCCCCTCCCCATTCTCATTTTTCCCTTTCTTCGTCACATTGCAGCTTATGTTCCAAATTTTGGGGAAAATAAAAACTACTGGAGAACCCATCCCCATTGCTCTAAAGGGTAAGCCAAGAGCCCCATCTCCCTCATAGAGAAAAGCCTGCTTTTGAATGAAGAGTGAATTTGACTTGTTAAGTAGCAAAAGTATCCACTTCAAAATTCTTGCCTGTTTGTTTGTTTTTTTTTTTTAAATCTCTTGTTCAGACAAATTATCCAGAGCTCAGAAATACAGCAAAAGATACCTGCAGCCCTTGTCAGGGCCATACCAGAACACTGTCAAAAAGAGGTGTACCCAAGGATTATGGAATTCTCCAGGCAATGTACCTTTGTTCACTAATGGCATTTGATTAGAGCCCACATTCTGTGAAGCCACATGCTAATTTACAGATTTCTGTTTGATAAAGTTCCAAATGATTTCTGTCCATTTGAAAAAATAACCCCCCCAAATTCTAATTGTATTGCCATGCAGGATATTATTCAGTTCTGTCTCTAACTCATTTTGCCTTTCCTGGTGGACTAAGATACCTGATAGTCTTTGAACCCACTTATCACCTTGTAGGTTTCCTCATTAATGGGTTAGGTAAGTCACTGACATATTTCCATTCTCCATTTACATGAAAGTCTCGTTTTTAACCTTGTCGATATCGTATAGGGGCCTGCTTCCTTTGCGTAGTGCGCAGAAAAGAGCAGGCCTGGCTGCTATCCTTATAAGGTTGGCCCATGGCTGACATCTGGGAAGTTGGATTTTATGAAGTTTCCCACCACCCTGATAAGAGTGGCTCATGGAGCCTAAACAGTTTGTACAAACAACATGGTTTGCGTTGAATACCAGCTTTCCTTCTAGGAGTCTGGAATTTTGGTATGTGCCAGGTACAGGGTGCCTTCATAACCAGGCCCTAATAACAACCCCGGGTCCTGAGACTCCAGGGAGGTTCCCTGGTAGATGGAGACATTTCATACATGTTGTCACAAATTGTTGCTGGGGGAATGAAACGTATCCTGTGTCACTCCATTGGATGAAAACTCTTGAAAACTTGCACCTGGTTTCCTCCAGACTTTGTCCCATGTGCCTTTTCCCTTTGCTGATTTTACTCTGTACCCTTTTACCGTAATAAGTCATAATTGTGAGTTCACGAGTACAATGATATACTGAGTCTTGTGGGTCCTCCTAGCAAGTCACTGCTTCAAGGGGTCCTCGGGCTCATCCCCAGATTCAGTTAGTTATAGGCATTTTTACATAAATTATTTTTTTGCAGATTTTTCTACAAATTCATTTTCACAAAACAATTGTAAAGTGTTCTCTTAAAAACTGCCTAGATCCTGTTTGATGTTAAGGCCCAGATTTCATGGAGGAGGACTAGCCCTCCCAAGATCAATCAAGTGAAAACCTTACATTTCCTCTCTAAAAACCAAATTTTGGAATCGACTCACTGGTGTCCTGATACGATCCATCAGGGCAGTGAGTGACACAACTGTTCGTTTCCTCATTCAGGAAGTATCCATATTTACAGGACAGGCACTGGTCCCCATGGCTCCCAAAGCAGGACTCGCAGTTGGGGGCACACTTTCTGCATCGCTTCTTGTCAGCGTGGTAGTGGCCAGAGGGGCAGCTGGAGACACAGATCCTGCGTTGTGGAATGATAAGAAAGAAGGGCAGCGTCACCAGAGATTCAGTCCTGAGTGAGTGAGGTGCTGAGCACATAGCTGTCCTCACTCTCAGAATCCTTTTTAACCATGATGGTAACACCACATCCAAAGGGCCAAATTCTGTTGGTTAAAGCCTTCTCCTATGTAGGGTGCTGACGTAGCACTGTAGTTACATAATACCAAGTCCACCAAGTAAGGCATGTCTTGGTCCAAACCATCATCTTCCAGTTCGGGTCTAGCTCTTTAAAGGGGATGATGGTTAGAAACTGAGTCTCAACAAGAAGGTTGTGCTGTTGGGTTGAAGGGAAAACACGTGCAAACCATGATTTTATGCAAAAAGGCCCTAATAAGGGGTTACTTCTATTGTTGTGTTTGTTATATGAATCCTGTGTGTATGGGTGGTGAGGGTGATGGTGGTTGTATGCTACTGTCTAAATTAATATAAATATATTTAGAGAGTTCCCTAGTGGTTAGGATTCCGGGCTTTCACTGCTGTGGCCTGGGTTCAGTCCCTGGTTGGGGAACTGAGATCCTGCGAGCTGTGCGGTGTGGCCAAAAAAAAAAAAAAAATGTATGTTGCTTATGATAAAAAAATGACTACCTTGCTTGCCCATAACTGAAGGTCTGGGCTTTATGTATTCATTTAACAAGTACTTACTGAGTACCAATTAAACATCAGGCATTTGCTAAGTCTAGGAGCTAATGAGAGGGGCTGAGGTAGCCAAGGGGCTTTCCCTTTAAGGAATTTATTCTTTTTAATAAAAAAAAATTTTTTTAGACATTTAAAAAATTTAATTTTATATTCGCTTTAAGGAATTGAAATTCCAGCATGGATGTGAGAGGAACAGGACCACGCCTGGGTGACTGGAGTATGGCTGCACTGCAAGTTGGCTCCCTGTGAGTTTCCTCCTGAAAGAGGAGGGGGAGGTGGTAGGGATGTGAGAGACACGCCTGGAAGAGCACAGCCTCTGATGGGCAGTCACTGTTCCCTGGCCTTCCCTGTGGGTACATATCTGCTTGAGTCAGAAGCCAGGGGCTCAGAAGCGCAGGGTCCAAGCAGGCCCGCCTCAGTGCCCAGAGTGGAGTAGTGAGAACGTGCAGGGACCAGCCACATGAAGGGCTTACACTTTGGGGAATTCGGGCAAGCATCCATTTGGCTTGTGTACTGGCATTTTCATGAAGGGCAAATGCAGCTGTGGCATCAAACATCAACGGGATAGAAAGGTCTAGAGGGGAAGACCAGGCATGTGCATAGCTAGTCCCTCCCCATCATCCTTTGAAATGTGAGGAAAGACGTTTGCAGTTTCCTAGCCTACGGGTCCATTTGATGTTTTGTAATTCAGTGTCAGTTTCACCGTTCTGAATGATGGGACAGGGTCGGGGGATGGGGGGGGCAGCAGCATCTCTTCTGGGCTTTGGTCCTGGTGGGAGAACATGGAACACACTGCCTGTGGTGACCCTGTGGGAGCTCCCAGGAACACCAGGGGGCGTGCTTCAGGGGGTCTGATGTGGCTTCTCTCTTACCTGGTGTTGTTTTTCAGCTTGTAGTAGTAATGCAAACAGTCATTGCAGTGGTCCGGTCCTGGCCCATCACAGCCTACCTCACTGCACTCAGGGTCACAGGGACCTTCCAAAAGAAATCAGAACAACACTTGGAAAAAATGATTTTAAAGCAGGTAAGCTTCACCTTGAATTATAAATAGGTATTTTTCTCCCTTAGGCAGTGAGAGTTTTCTTTAAGGGTTTCTAATGCAGTGAGGTGGAGTAATGTTCAATGTGGCTGTAAGCCCAGAGTGAACTCTTGACTTTTTTGGGGAAGACCTGAATTACCTAAGTATCAAGCATGTAAATCCTAGTCAGGGCCTGGTCTTCAAAGCACACATATGGTTGCCTTGTGGGAGAAGACAATAATTCAGAATTCAAAAGAACAATGCCATTGCAGCAAGTAGAAAAAAACTGATGGCAATTAAATATGCATAATGATAAAAATGTCGGATAGAAGAATGAGAATTTAAGCTGTTGACAGAAAGGAAAAAAGGGTTGTTATTCAATGCCCTGACCAGATTGTCTCTCTCATCCGAGGTCATTAAAGCCACTGAGTACCTCTGAGATACTGGAGCCAGCAAGAAACGTCATTATGGCATCTGGCACAATTTTATCCGCATCTCATTTTGGATTACAAAGCAGGTACTTCAGGCACAGATAATAGATTTAAAATTGCATCCTACCCATAAGCCAATGGGCAGCTCAACAAAAGAAAACTACACACACATTTTAAAGATGCAAGCAAGCTTAAAGAATTCCAAACCTGGGATGAAGGTTCCTAATCTCTCTCTCGCTGTGTATTCTCTGCAGAGGCAGAAAAAAAAAATGCCAGAAGGATGGAGCTACTTTGTGATTGATGAAAAGTTTTCTAATGACATGGGCTAGTTATAGATATTTTGCTTGCTTGACTAACTCCCTTTTTTCTTGTTTGCCATATTTTGAGAGATTTGGTCTCATATAATCTTGAAGCTCTTTCCCATTGAAAACTCATATGATTTTAACTAGCAATAAACATGGTGCATGAAATGCACAAAAAGTAAGTCAAGGGTCCCAGAAATGTCTTGAGCCAAATGTCTTAAGCCATACTTATTTTAATAAAAAGGACTTACTTTTGTTGAAACTTGGTCTCCTTTAGTCATTGTAGGACTATGGTCTACAGTTACTGAATTGAAACGTAAAATGGTAGAAGTGGGGAGGAATGACTTAGAGAAAAATCTAGTAGTCAAACACCGTCATTTGACAGATAAAAACGATCTTCCAAGAGTTACAGTGGCTTGTCCAGTATCATATGGCTAGGAGAGTTGGGATCAATAGAGGTCCTGCTTCTTATTCTTAGTCCAGGTCTCCTACTTACGGGTAGTAAATCATGACCTTTGGATCTGAATGGAAATGAGTTATTTCAAAATGCTGCAGACTTGAAGTATATTCCTGATTAATCACGAGTCATTTGACAGCACTGTTTATCTCTATTTTCCCAAAAGCCTTAAAACTGATCTTTAAATTCCACAGCTAGTGCAACTTGGAACATTTTAGCTGACTGCTATGGTACATGAGGAGAGAGTGTCTCTGCTGTGTAAGGGTTGAAGTGCACCCGGCTGTGGGTCCCACAGTCCCTGGAATTCGATGAAACAGTACAGAGATCTGGTTATGATAATGCCATCTGTGCCTCTAGAGAGGCTGACTTCCTAATGAAGGTGAAAATCACAGCTCCAAAGAAAAGGAATCATGGGTGGCCCTAAATTTTCACTGGATGATTTCTACAATTAAAACAACCCAAACCACTTATTCTTGATATGTGCCAAAGAGCTGTGTATGGCAAGTTCACATGCTGTGCTGTTTCTTTCATAATCTTAAACTGTCCCAGATGCAATTTAGCATTTTAGGTTTCTGGGTAATAATGAAATAACTGTCTTTGTTCTCTCACAAGCACCAATGTGGACATTTTGGAGATGTAGTGAGAAAAACCACAAAGATATATAACTGTTCAGAATTTTAACATTACCAAAATTTGAATTGGAAACATACCATAAGGCACATAGTAATATAGTACTATTATACTCCATTTATGTTTTTAGATATACTTTCTCCTATCAGAGAAGACAAAATGGTTTGCTGGTTATAACATCAGTAGTAATGTTATAAGCTCAAAGCAAAATAAGACAGAAACTGAACACAATCTAGTTCTGGTTAGCTCAATTGGTCTGAATTCTCTAAGCTTATTATTGACACAGGGATACCACCTATTTAGAATAAAAGGAACCAAATGCATATTTATTTAAAAAATACTCTGTTAAAGTGATTAATGAAAAAGAATCTTAGAGAGCTGAGCTGTAAGAAAAAAAAAGTTCCTGTCTAAAGGTATGTTAAACTGCTATTTAGGAACAGTTCTCCATTAGGAGAAGCTTTGTTCATTAAGTGTTATATATGATATCCCAGAAGGACTGAATGCTGCTGGAAGTGGTAGCCAATGCAACAAGACAGGAATCAGAAATACACTGGGAAAGAGAAAAAATAATTTGCAGATGATATGGCTACAGTACCTAACTGCCCCAGAAAATCAGCTCTAAAACATACAAATTAATAAAGTTAAGCAAAATGGCCAGATGTAAGATAAACACACAATAGCCAACAGATATCCCTGATACCAGCATATAATAGTTAGAAAATATGGAATATTTTCCACTACAGTAGCAACAAGACCTAAAATACTTAGAAATAACACTAACAAGAATAACACTACATAAAATTAAAAGATTTCAGTAAAATGGGATAAGGTCTATGTTTTGGATGGAAAGACTGTGTATTGTAAAAACAGTTCTTCCCATGAGATTGCATGTAAATTCAAACTAAATTTCAATGAGATTTTTAAAGGGGGGTTTAAGAATTGCTATGAGAACAACAAGTAGACGTTCAACAGATATTAAAATACAGTGTGGGTGCTACTGGATCAGGAATTATTAGATTGGTAAATCGGAAAAGATGGTACCAGAAGAGACCTGGTATAAGAACTTACCATACTGTTATAAAGGAAACATCCTAAACTAATAAAAGAAAGGATGGCAACTCAGCTATTGATGTTAGTCTGTTTGGAAAATGAAGACAGAACTTCACTTCACAAAATATATTAAAAATCAAAGATTACAAAAAAATAATCCATGTGAATATTTAGCAGATTTTAAAGAAGAAACATTCTGTAAAAAAGAAATTACAAATGTTATCTGAAATGATAAACTCTGCTCTCCAATTTTCTTTTTCTCTCAAAACAACACAAAACAAAAAGTACGTTTCGGAAGCAAGTGATAACAGAGAAAATGTTTTCAGCGAATATGAGACAATGAGGGAGTCAATGACATACAAAGAGTTTTTATAAATAAGAAAATTGCTGCCACTTTGAATAGAAAAGTGAGTAAAAGACATATTTCATTCAGAGAACACAAAGGAAAAAATGTTTAGATTTACTAGCAATCAAAGCTATAAAAATTTAAACATGTTCTTTTCTTTCTTTTTTACTTTTTTCTTTCCACTCAAGGCTGGCAGGAATGAGTGTAGTAAACACTCACACAGTGGTCACAGTGCAGACTGGTATATCTTGTCTGGAAAGCAACATGACAAATCATATCCAAGCCCTAAAACTGATGATTCCCTTTGATGCAGTAATTCTTAGAACTCTATTTTAAAGACATAGTCAAAGATATAGTCAAAAACTGATAATGGTACTCATTGAAACCTTATTTAAAATAGTCTAAAACTCTAAGCAAACTACACATCCCAGGTTATGGATTAAATATATTACAACAGGATGGACTATTATGCTGCCTTTTAAATATGTGTTCTAAGGATACTTGACAACAGGGAAATATGCTCTTAATGATACCTTTAATGGAAAAAAAAGAATATGAATGTTCTATATACAGTGTGATTTTAGCTTTGAAGAAAAAAACATGAATATTTGAATAGTTGAATGTACACATGCCAATATCTAAGGGATAGAAAGGAAGATGGAATAAAATCTCTCAGGATATGAGTAGAGGTTTATCTATTTGGGGGAATGAGGCATGAGCTTTCTTTCCTTAGCCTGCCTCCCCATTGGAAGCCAGCTCACCTGCATAATCCTCTGTCCCATAGTCATCAGTGGGGTCTTCAACGCGGCTATACCGGACACGTTCCACTTTAGGAAACTCATTGGTGGGTGAGTATGGCTGCACGGAGGTGCCATAGAGGACCAAAGACCATTCTTTCAATTTACCTTGGGAAACAATGAAAGCATAGCATGACCAAACATTCCCTCTTCAGCTTCATAATTTCTTTAATTCCTTCTCATTGAGGACAAAGCAAGAGTAGGAGAATCGTGGGAAACAGATTCATATGAATCACTGCATCAGATACAGGGCTAGAAACGCATTTTCCAACGCTTGCAGAGTTAACTATTTAATAATTCACATACCACGTATTTACTGAGCACCAAACGTAGGATACACCTTAATTGAATCAGCATTTTGTGTGTGTGTGTGAGAAACACATCTCAGATTTCTGGATCAAGGGCTGAGTTTCAAATTATGGATATTTAAGAGAATCCCAGGATTTTACAGAAGGCCTTCTTTTTCTAGGTATAAAGGTCTTACATAAATCAAAAAAACCTGTTGGCATTATCTGACTTGTTTATCAAAAAAAGATGAAAACAACTACTTTGTTCCACCTGAAATGTTAAGAATACATCACTACATTATCCTGTAGACACGTGCTGGCCAATGATAGCCACTAGATCCATTTGGATGTTTCCGTTTAAGTTAACTAAAATTTAAAACTTCAGTTCCTCAGACCACATTTCAAGTACTCAGTAGCCGTATGTGGCTAGTGGCCGCTACAATGAACAGCACAGATACAGGAAACATTTCTACCACTGGCAGAATGTTCTACTAGGCAGTGCTGTCATAGAGCATTTTCTGGTCAAGGGTGCTTGGAGATGTGAGGGAAGTGTTTTACCTCCTTTGGATGTAGGCTTTCAAGGAACATTTGCTTTAGTTAATCCTTATTTATAAATTTATTTCTTAGCTTTATAAAACTAAAGTCTTTAATACAAAAAGTAAACAAACAGAAAACAGCTGTCTCCTGGCCATTAAGCTTAATTTGGTTCTTTTTTTTATATGAATCTTAAATAAAAGTTATTAAGACAAAACCATGAAAAATGTGGAAATATGCTGGCAGGAAGGTAGGATACCCCTCCCCCCACCTTAGATCTCCTCCTCACCTTGGCCTAATACAGAGAATCCAGGCAAGGTTAGGGTTGGGCTCTGTCACAGCCCAGAGAGGGATGAATTTCAGGTGTCTGCTAATTCATCTATCAGCAACTATAATCACCATCAAATTGATGCTTATTTTCTGTAAGTACTTACTATACGCTAAATAAGTTTTATTCCATTCAGTGGTCTCAACAACTGGGAAATAGGTACTTGTATTCCCAATATGTAGATGAGGAAACTGAGGCACAGAGGTTGGTAACTTTCCCAAGGGCAGTAAGAGGACAGACTGATATCAAAATCTATCTGGGGGTTCTGATTTAAGATGGTAATATAGGAAGATCCTGAATTCACTGCTTTCCATAAACTTGCTGAATCTGTAGCCACATATGGAACAATTTCCTCTGGAAAAAAACCCCCAAACTAACTGAGTGGCTCCTACGCATCAGGCAAACAAGAAAACCCCAGGTCAAAATGGGTAGGAGAGGCTTAGATGCATCTTACCATAAACCCCACCCCCCAGTGCTACAACCCACAATCGAGAGGGGACTCAAAAACCCCCAGCTTCTCCCCGAGGAGTGAAAGGTTTGAGCACCACATTGGGTACCAAAACTTTTAAGACCTACACCTGAGAGATGAGCCCCCAAACCATGTAGCTTTGAAACCCAAAGGGCCTTGGGTCCACAAGACCCATAAGACCGTAGTGAACTGAGCAGTTCTTAAAGAGCTCACCTGCGTGGACTCTCACTCCAGGGTGCTGTGCAGAGGCAGTCGACTGAAAAGCACCCAGAATTTCCATGAAAAAGGCTTATTTGCTTATCTTAAAGCACTGGCCGAGGGTCAGGCATCTAATTTAACATACAGAAAAGGGCCTACTGAATACTGTCCAAACATGGAGGCTCACTGGAGCCATCTGGTTCTCCCTTGGCCTGCTCCAGCTTGCTGGTACGAACAAGAAAGGAGCTTGTACTCTCAGCTGGCACCTAGGGGACACCTCTAGGTTGCTGGCTCTGGTGGCCAGTGTGGCTTAGGCTCATGGGTCCCCTAGGACTCTGAACAAAATTGACAAACCTTCAGGTAGCCTCACCAAGAAGAAGAGAGAGAAGACTCAAAATCAGAAATGAAAGAGGAGACATTTTAACTGATACCATAGAATTACAAAGGATCATAAAAGGCTACTATCAGCAATTATACCCAACAAATTGGAGGACCTATAAGAAATGGATAAATTCCTAGAAGCATACACTCTACCAAGACTGAATCATGAAGAAATTGAAGAGCTGAACAGACCAATTACTATAAGGATCAATAATCAAAAACTTCCTAACAAAGGAATGTCCAGGATTCGACACCTTCACTGGTGAATTCTACCAAACAGTTAAAGAAGAATTAATACCAATCCTTCTCAAGCTCTTCCAAAAAATAGAATAGGAAAGAATACTTCCAAACTCATTTTATGAGGCCAGTATTACCCTGATATCAAAACCAGACAAGGTTTCCACAAGAAAAGAAAATCCCTGATAAACATAGATGCAAAAATCCTCGACAAAATGTTAACAAACTGAATACAACAATACGTTAAAAGGATCATACATCATGATCAAATGGGATTTATTCCAGGGATGAAAGGATGTTTCAACATATGTAAATCAATATGATTTGAAACAGTAACAAAATGAAGGATAAAACTCATATAATTATCTCAATAGATGCAAAAAAGCATTGACAAAATCCAACGTCCATTTATGATAAAGACTCTCAACAAAGTGGTTATAGAGGGAACATATATCAACATAATAAATCAGGAACAAGGATGTAGGCAGGAAAAAGAAAAGGCATCCAAGTTGGAAAGGAAGAGGTAAAACTGTTACTATTACATATAGACTCCACCAAAAAACTTAGAACTAAGCAACAAATTCAGAAAAGTTTCAAGATACAAAATCAGTGTACAAAAATCTGTTGCATTTCTTTACACTAATGATGAACTATCAGAGAAATTAAGAAAGCAATCCTATTTACAACTGCATCAAAAGAATAAAATACCTAGGAATAAATTTAACCAAGAAAGTGAGAGATCTGTACACTGAAAACTATAAGAAATTGATGAAATAAATTGAAGACACAAATAAATGGAAAGATATTCCATGCTCATAAATTAGAAGAATATTGTAAAGATGTCCATACTACCCAAAGCAATCTACAGATTCAATGTAATCCCTAGGAAAATTCCAAAGGCATTTTTCACAGAAATAGAACAAACAAGCCTAAAATTTTTATGGACCCACAAAACACCCCAAATAGCCAAAGCAATCTTGAGGAAGAAGAACAAATCTGGAGGTATCACGTGCTATGATTTCAAACTATACTACAAAGCTATAATAATCGAAACAGTATGGTATTGACATAAAAACAGACACATAAGTGAATGAAACAGAATAGCAAACCCAGAAATAAGCCCACACATATAGGGTCAATTGATTTACGACAAAGGAGCCAAGAATATACAATGGGGAAAAGGCAGTCTTCAATAAATGGTGTTAGAAAAACTGGACCACTATCTAACACCATACACAAAAAACTAACTCATAATGGCTTAAAGATTTGAATGTAAGACCCGAAACCATAAAACCTCTAGAAGAAAACCTAGGTGGTAAACTCCTTGACACTGATCTTGGGAATGATTTTTTGTATTTGACAACAAAAGGAAAGGGAACAAATGCAAAAATAAATAAGTGGGACTACATCAAACTACAGAGCTTCTGCACAGCAAAGGAAACCATCAACTAAATGAAAAGGTAACCTATGGAAACTATTTGCAAATCATATATCTGGTAAGGGGTTAATATCCAAAATATGTAAAGATCTCATACAACTCAATAGCAGAAAAATAATCTGATTAAAACATGGGCAGAGGATCTAAATAAACATTTTTCAAATGAATACATACAGATGGCCAACATGAAAAGGCACTCAGCATCACTAATCATCAGGGAAATGCAAATCAAAGCCACAATGAGCTATTACCTTACACCTGTTAGAATGACTATTATCAAAAAAACAAATCTTGGTGAGGATGTGGAGAAAAGGGAACCCTTGTGCACTGTTGGGGGGAATGTAAATTGGTGCAGCCACTACAGAAAACAGTAGGGAGGTTCCTCAGAAAATTAAAAATAGAACTACCATATGATCCAGCAATTCCACTTCTGGGTATCTATCTGAAAAACAAAAGAAAAACACTAACTCTTAAAGTTACATGTACCCACATGTTCACTGCAGCATTATTTACAATAGCCAAAACAAGGAAGCAACCCAAATGTCGACTGACGGATGAATGGGTAAAGAAAATATATGTGTATATACATGTGTACACACACACACACACACACACACACACACACACACTACTACTGGGCCACAAAAAGGGAATCTTGCCTTGTGTGAAAACATGGATGGACCTTCCTAAGTTGAAGTCAGACAGAAAAAGACAAATACTGTATGATCTCACTTACATGTGAAGTCTTAAAAAAATAAAATACAAAAAGTAAAAGACAAATCATAGATACACAGAACAGACTGGTGGTTGCCAAAGGCAGGGGGTAGGTAGGGGTGGGTGAAATAGGTGAAGGGGGTCAAAAGATACAAAGTTCCAGTTAAAAAACATATAAGTCCTGAGGATGTAATGTACAGCATGGTGAGTATAGTTAATAGTAGTGTACTGTATATTTCAAAGTTGTTAAAACAGTGTATCTTAAAAATTCTCATCACAAGAAAAACAATTTTGTAACTATGTGAGGTGATGGATGTTAACTAGACTTACTGTGGTGATCATTTCACAATACATACAAATATCAAATCATACAGTTGTACACCTGAAACTAATATTTCAATTATCCTTCAATTAAAAAAAATTATGTATCCAAATCTTGCATTCTTAAACTATTATATAATTCTGCCTTCCTTGCCATTTCTAGGAGTTTAGCAACTTGAAGTTTAAAAATGAACATATTCTGGGCCACATTCATTGTTTTCTGACATCTGCATTGGGCCAGCACACTGGTTTATATTTGGTTTGACCTCTGCCAGGTTTTCTTTGGACTCACTTGTTAATGGCTATCCTATTCATAATTAGGGTGTTGTTCAGTCTCAAAATTTCAAGTAGTGTCAAGAAATGAATGACTACCTGAAATTAATGACCAATCTGACTGCCGTTAGGTAGCAATGCAAAAGAGAACCTATTTTCCATATGGCATCTCTCAAGTGCACACATGGAACACATAATACAAGGACACTATGTCAGTTACTCTAAAACCTGGTCCATTTAACTTAAGATGATTTTATCTAAAAGTTTACCCTTGTAAATGTTTAAAGAGTGTTGACTCATAACTGATTATTTCCCTTGGTGCCATTTCTGAAGTACATCATAAGCCCGCTGGGCAGTTTCTCTCTTTATTTTTCACTTATTATGTAATTTTATTTCCTTAGGATCTCTGCCACAATTCGCATCAAACGCTGCCATATTTGGGCCGTCACTTTTTCCCTCCCCTATCACTTTTCCATTTGCTAAATTCTATAGCAGACTTTGCAATAGATACTGCAACATCTTGTGAAAAATAGCAGTGTAAATGCAGAATGAGAAAAAAATCCATTCTACTTGCTAACACTTAGATGCAATCTGCCCAAGATAGAAAACCCAAGATAGATTTAATATGCAATGAAACAAAAACAACAACAAAAATGCCTCCAAAAATCCTTAGTATGTGTTTTAATAATAAGCAAATGGGAAGAAATAATATACAAATATAAACTCAGTTTAGAGCCAGGAACCTCCATACTTGGGAATGATTCTACCATTTAATTGGGCTAGAAGATTCTATGTCTCCAACTGAATTTCGAGTAGCTTACTAAAGAAACCCCTCATTTAATTAGAGGACTGTACACCATGGGAACAATGATAGAAACACACAGAGAAAAGTAAAAGTCCCTTTTCAAAGTTGTGTCTAATTCCGAACTGAAAGGTTGGTTGAAGAAAGGATACCCGGAGACCATGTGTTTCTATTAAAGCCTCCTGACCCCAGGCTATATAGCATTAGGGTATCTCTCTTCTGACACAAAAGAACATCTCTAAGATGACTGGAGGTGACTGGGGTTAAACGCAAACATTTAAACAGTATAAGGAGAAGCCAGTGATACGAAATGGACAACTCTACATGATCTGGAACACTGCAGAGAGCTTTTAACACAGATAATCACAGTAAACTCTGGATAGACTCTGAACTCCTTGAGGGCAGAGAGACTTATGTTAGCCTCTAATGCCTGCACACCAACCCCAGGTCTACCATTAGTATGCCCCTAGGTGCAGTCTATGCTTGTGGGGAGGAGCATTTTATCAAAGAGTCACTTTTATAACTGTCTTAAATTATCAATAGATAATGCACCCCTTATGTCTGTACCCTAGGCTGCACCCCTGTTGGTACACAACTGCCACGTTTGGACAGTGTTTATTTCTCTGGGATCTCTTGAGATATAACAGCCCTGTAGTGACACGTGCTGATGGATCTCCTGGGAGCTGCCCTTTGGTCAGGGCAGCCCAGTCCAGTCACCATGCCTGCCATTGCCCCTGAGCGCCATGACACGGCACATCTCCACAGCATGAGCAGTAAGCCTGGCCTGAAAAGAAGAGGGAAGGAGAGAGGAAGGTCCTGGGAACTAACTAGATTAGGAACAAGTGAAGGTTGTCTAGAAACCAGGGTCTAGTTTATTTGAATGTTTTCTATCAACTCTGCCTTATTGACAAACATCTGATTTCTGAATAAAACCTTGACAACCATTACGTCCATGGTGCATGCTGGAAGTGAGCTGGACCCGGATACTCTTTCACAAAACTTTTATCCTGATTCATTGGGACCTTGCCACCATGCTGGTTTTGATTTCCCTGAATATGGGACCACTGTGGCAACACAGATGAACCACATCACGGAATAAGGGAAAAGAGATGGCTAAACTGCGTGCAGAAAATAAATGGATCTCTCAGAATGAGTAACTTTCCCTGACTGGTGGGCAAAAGAGCGGCAAATGTACGGTTCACGCCTGCGTTCTGCTGTTTGCTTCTTTTGCCCGATGCAACCCACAGTATCCGAATGAATCACACCCTTACAGTTAATTACAGAATGTTGGGTTAAATTATTCTGTGATGAGGAGAGGACTTAGAATTAGATGGCAGTCCTAAAACTGCCCTCAAGCCTGGTTCTTCTGCAGATGGACTGGACAGAGCATTGAGACGCATAAACTTATTAGACGATGGAAGATGGGTCCACAGCTGGGTGGGAGGCTGGGGTAGTTATCAAACAGATCACTTGTTACTGAGCCAAGTACTACTTAGGGCTCCATCACAGGCAACACAGGCTGCTGCAAAGATACTGTTCAACCTCCCATCTCATGCTGCATTTGTACTTTTCCTTATTTTATGTTACAAACAAGGTTCATACGTTAGCAAGAAGAGGGAAATAGGCCATGTGCGGCAACAGAGTCAGACCACCTGAAAGGAACTCTATTAACATCATTCATTTCCATGTTTTACGTATCAGGAAAGTTTTCTCTTTACTTAGCTCCTGGGCTCACAAAGGGCAGAATCCTATCATGCATTCTCTTTAGTGGTAACCAGTTTAGCTGGCATAGGCCAGGCTCAATGTCTTGTCTGCACTGAAAATTAAATTGAAAGTAAACTCAGAAAAAAGACAGTCAAGGGAACTTGTCTCCTCTTATGACCATGCAATTTACCCATTGTAGGTGGACAAGGCTGGCTTGTTTATTGACAAAGAAAGTAAGGGAAGCTGGTTAGAGATATGGACCATATATTATGAAATATCAATGAATAGCTGTCATGTTTCATCTTGTACTTATATCTAAATACTTATTCTTGAATTCGTATCCTTAAATTACTACTTTTCTAATGGTGATCTTGAGAATTGGAGTACAGGAAAACAACTCAAAGCACAGGATCATATGATAAAGGATAAAATTGATATGTGAATGTGAAACACATTCCTTGGCCAGAACATACTCTATCATTTTTCTGTACAATAAATCAAATTAGAGAAAGGGAGTTCCTACCTGGAGTCTTGAAGTTCCTCAGCTGAGAGGGAGTGTCATAAACTTCCAGGATCCAGTCACCAGCAGCTCGTTCTCCCCAGCAATGAATGGTCATGAACTCCCAATTTTTAAATCCTTCCATGGAATGATCAAAAAGCCTGAGAGAGAACCATAAAACATTGTTTTTGTATGTTATTTAAAATCTAGTGAGTGTCAAGTCAAGACCATGATCACTGATCTCTCTGTATCTATCAGCATGTTCAGCTCAACCCTGGAGGTTGTCTTCATCCTGGGCATCACCGATTAGTAGATCCAAATATATGCATATCATTGTTCTACCAGAGGGAAACAGGCATGGGGCTGGCTGTCCAGTAACAAATCTGGGAGGGATAATGATGTGGGTATCAGGGAACCTAGGCTAAGACGCTACTCACAAGCCTGGTAGTACCAAGAGTTGATGATGTGGAGAAACTGAAGCTCTCTTACAGTGCTGATGGAAACGCAAAATGGTGCAGCTGCTCTGAACAACAGTTTGACAATTCTTACCATATGACGAAACAATACCCCCCCGCCCCGCCAGATATTTACCCAAGAGAAGTGAAGACATACGTCCACACAAAGAACTCCACATGAAGGCTCACAGCAGCTTTATTCATAATCATCAAAAACTGTTAGCAATTCAGATGTCCATCGACTGGTGAATGGGTAAACAAATTATGGTATATTCACAGAATGAAATACTACCTAGTAATAAAAACTGTTGAACTGCTAATAACTGCAACAACATGAATGAATTTTGAAGGCATTAAGCTAAGTGGAAAAAGTCAGACACAACAGATCATGCACTATCTGATTCAATTTATATGACATTCTAGAAAATACTACTTAAACAGAAACAGATTAGTGGCTGTCAGGGGCTAGGAGGTAGGAAGCAGGGGCATGGTAGAAGTTTTGGGAATGAAGGAACTGTTTTATACCTTGAAAATAATGGCTGGTTATGCAACTATATATATTTGTCAAAACTTATTATTCACATTAAAAAGTGAATTGTATGTAAATTACTCCTCAATGAAAAACCATGCCCATTCATCTTATCCAGTTCAGGGAGTCATGCCTGGAACTGCAGCCTAAATTCTGCCCTTCCAGCCCTTCTAATAATTTTCTAAGTTCCTAATTCCCTATATGAAATCTCTTCCTGCTTGAAATCACTGGAATTACTTCTGTTTTCTGTGAAGCAATCCTGAGGGATACAAAATATAAAGAAAAATAAAGAGAATCCGAATCAAGAATCGAGATGTCAATAGATATGTATAAAATAGATATGGATAAGGCTAGCATATGAAGAAGCAGGCATATTATTTACATAGGCGTGTGATGGAGATTTGACTATTTCTGAAGAAATATCCAAAACATTTCTATAGAGATGGGACCCAGAAAGTAGAAAATGAAAGATGGGGCAAGAGAAAAAAAAATTTTAAGTACTTTAAAAAAATTATATACATCTATTATTTCTGTTGGGGCAAACAGAGAGGGAAAAGCATCTCTAGCATTGTCTTAGGAGCAACCGTGTCCAATTACTGGGACATATCTGTCCTTCAGTGCAGACAAATACAAAGGTCATGACAAGTGGATGTTGACAGCTATTTAAGACATACAATCACCTCTCCTTGCTTTACTTTCCTGTTCACCAAGGAAACTGGTGGTTATCATTTGAACTTCCATGTGCATCTTCCCACTGGGAGAAAATGCACCCTTCTAAAAACAAAAATAACCAGTCTAATCTCATTATAACTTAATACATTACAATTCTGATTTTTTAAAGTGTTCTATCAATGTGTTTGAGGCTCCCTCTAAAATGCCAGCTGGATTCTGAAGCTGGAGGGTTAGGGGACGTAACTAGGGACCGTGTTAGGTAAATGGCTGACACTCGGCAGCTTTCCCTGGAGAAAAGCAATAAACAGGAAAATCACCTGTTGCATACTCCTGAGGTCTTGAAAGAAGAAAAATAAAAAGTATTTAGCAACATTCTCCAAGTGTCCCATGGTCAGAAAATTGAGAAAAGGCTGAGTCAAAGTTGAACAGATCTCTTTACTGGAGAACACTGCAGATCTTTGGAATATTCAAATATGTTTTGTTAATCTCCATATGGGGTTAATGGGAGGCAGTGATTTTCAAACCTTATATGGACAGGAAGGCCTTTTTCTTTTTTTAGAATATCTGTATACTAACCTGTATAGCCTGTATACAGGTTACTAACCTCTATACCTGTATACTAACCTGTATATCTGTATACAGGTTACTGTATACCTGTATACTGTATACCTGTATACCTATATACTATATACCTGTATACAGTAACCTGTATACAGGTTACTAACCTGTATACCTGTATACTAACCTGTATAACCTGTATACAGGTTACTAACCTGTATAACCTGTATACAGGTTACTTCTGAACCAAAGGGTGCGGCATTTCAACGAGGACCATATTAGATCTGGCAGCTTTCCCTCATGATAACGGGGATGGAAACAGTGGCTCCTTACATGAATGTCTTCCCACTGAAAATGATCTTCGATAGATTATGGATGGTACATACATCCAGGAGATCTTACAATCCACGCACTACCACAATAGGGCTTGTTTCACAAGTTTGTGGCTTGAAACTGGACTTGGACAGGAAGAAACTGTTGGGTCATTATAAACACAATTGACTTACCTACTGGGTCCTTCACGTAAACCCCAGAAAGTGTGTGTTGGGTGAAAACGAGACACAGAGGTAGGGAAGGAGGAACCTTTTCAAATGGTACTTCCTGCCAGAGAGACGTTACTGAAGTGAATATTGTGACATAGAAATGGATGGAGGCAGAAAATTGGTCTAGAACCACTTCTTAGCCCAACAGTTCTAATTTCAGTTCCAATTCTTTGAGGCTGTTGTGCCATTTGAGGGCACTGAAGCGACAGCTTGTCACGTAATACCTTTCCAAGAGTGTCAAACTGAAAAGCAATTCCCAAACAGTTTAGACAGAACATTTGGCTCACGGCCTCATGTCCAAAAACTACAAAGGAGACTTGAGGCTGCCATCACATGAGGGGCAGTCTTGTTTCCACAACCTCAGCCAACTTTTAATTACTCATGGGTCAGTTATTTATTTGAGTGCTGGATTAGCAGACCCTATGTTTCTTCCCTTACACCCTTTCCTCTCCACCTTTGAAAATCGTTCCATTGCTATCAATCATTTTAAAATCACATTTGGAACGAAAATTAAATATAAACTAGGTACCCAGAAGAACTATCCATAATCACCATTCAAATAAGTGTTTCAAAGCCCGAATGTAAACAGGCTTTGTCTATCTGGCTGAGTGGTTCCCAGCCCGGCCTCTTCACTTTATGCAGAGCTGGAATGCTCATTAGTTTCGTGTGGACATAAAAGTTGAGGAGAGGAATTAAAATGCAGCCAAACACGATCACTGCATTTTGCTAAAAGAGTTGACGGGGAGAGAAATAGACACTGATTGTTATTGTTGTTTCAACTAGCTGGGCATTGACTTTTCTAATCCCCACCCTTTTATTTTTACTCTGATTCAGTACTTAAAACTATTCGCTATTTTTCGTATTGTACTATTTAAAAACCCTGCATCATCTGCATATAACAAAAGGTAATGTAGGTAGTAGACGAGATTTGTGTTGCATAAGAACATACTCGCTCCAACCAAGTGTCAAATCACTGGACAGCGCTAAAGAGATTCTAATTGTGTGGTCTTCGTTTATCAACTAAAAAGTCCAGTGCCCTGTCTGAACGTCTGTGCTGTGCCAACAGTGAAGAAAAGAGACACATGCCAACATTATTAGTGTGGATCAAATGTCAATAAAGCAGGGCCAGTGTGCTGAAAGCTGGAGTACATTAACTCCATACCCGTGTCCACATCTCCTGTTGCAGTGAAACCCTGTTCTGTCAACTTGACTTCATAATCATGTGCTCGATGAAATGATATATGCATGCAGGGGCACAAATCATGTATCCAGCTATTAAAACGGTGCCCACAGCCCTACCCCTGTGAGCGGTTTTCAATTACTTTGATGAAGATTGGTAGGAAGGACTGCCATTAAATGTAGTACGTCCTTTTGAGGAATTAACTCAGGAAATAACTCATATAATTACTGTAAGCTTTCTTTCCCCCTTTCACTTAAAGAGTCTAGCCAATGTGTCAAGGCTACAACATGCTTCTCTGATGTTATGGCAACTAAATAACAAGACATTTTGTAAGTACTGACAGCTATGTGTTATCATACAATTATTTCTCAAATTGTAAATGGATCTTAATTTCAGAATCATCCACGACTACACAGACAGTATTTGTGTTCACTACAGAATTAGACATTAAACCAATATTTTGGAAGTTTTCTTTTTTCTTTTGGTTCTCTTTTTTGATTTTTAATATTTTCAGTGCTTCATCACAATTTAACCTAAAGCTGATAGAATGCTTAAAGCACTCATTTGGCTTATTTGTAACGGAGCTTCTGATTTTCTTTAGATGTTCGGCTTTTGTAAGTTGTAAATAATTTGCTTCTGAAATGGTACTTAAAACACACTATTAAGTTTTTCTCTCTCTTCTAATCTAAATCGCTTCTTTAAGAAAGGTTGAGAGAAAGGTACTGGTTCTAGAGGTTTGGAATACCTAAAAAGGTGAGTTTTCTAAAAAACTTTCAACGTGCACATTCTTACTAACTTACCAACCCCGAAATGCATTCCTTCTTGTGGGTACACGATGTAAGTGCTTAATCGTCTTGAAGATATATTCTTTCATAGTAGATGGCTTTTATCTAAATATCTGTTTTACATTATAAACTCCTCTGGAAATGACTTTCACAGCACCCAGCAGCATACTGCTCACAAGTTTTTTGATGACATGAAAATAAGGAGAATGTGTTTGAAAAAGCTGGGTGATCTTTTAAATCGGTGCCATTTAAAAGTCTGGTCTGTGGACGGGCAGCTTCAGCATCACCTGGGAGCTTATTAGAAATGCAGATTCACGGGCCTCACCTAGACCTTTAGAATCAGCCTCTCTGGGAGAGACCTGGCCAGCTGTGTGTGATAGTCACTCACCAGGTGCTTTGAAAAGCACTGCATAAAGAAGGGTTAGCACTTATAAGTGCTTACTATGCTAGGAGCTTGCTGTATGTCATTCACTACTTGTAACAACCCTGTGAGGCAGATACTGCTATGTCTGTTTTCTAGATGAAAGAACCACTTTTCCAAAGTCGAACGTAAAAATGGGTGAAATCAAGACAATCCCAGCTCTAAGCTCCAAAGGCTGTACCTTCTTTTGAATAAAGGAAGAGGGTTATTCTTATGGTGAGGCCTTACTGGAATGTAAAACTTCCACAGCAAAAGTGTAATTCTGCAAGTCACACATACATTTATACAGCAGGACACTTTACAAAATGTCAGTAGTCTGTCATTGAACATTTGGGCAGGGACAAAAATATTCAAATAGAAACACCAGTTAAACACAGTTAATTATAGAACCCTATAGGTTGTGCAGACGAGAAAGTGTACCTTCTTTCTACTTAAGACCATAATTAGAAGCAGAGATACTCATCTGTAATCAAATTTAGAAAGGGAGGCAAAGTTTCAGCTTTCAGTCAGAGGCCAAAATTTGGAACAGAGAGCCAATACAGCTAAACTAAATCTAAAACTCAATGAATTGGGGAAAGGGGGTGTATTTAGGGGAAGAAAAAAAAAGCCAGGTTTTCATAATTCTAACAAATGCAGTTGAAGGAAGAATCTAATGGGATAAGCTTTTTGTTGGAAAATATGTAGGCAAGCAGAATTTGAACATGTGGTCGTATAAAGGCTTACATCTAGAGTTGCTCTTGTATCTGTTTTAAAGGGACCCAAGCCCACCTGATTGCCCCTACCCATGCCAGATCCCCACAGTCCCCCTAGAAGGAAAGCATTTGTGTCGATTATTCAGTCTGTTTTTTGTTAGGCAGGGTGAACAGGCCAGAAGGAGGAGCAGAAGAGTGGGAAGACAGGAGAAAACAAAGGGAAGAGAAGGCACTAACTGTCCATTCCAGGATGCCTCTGTTTACTCGGGGCTCCCACCCACTAAACCATCAACCTGGCCTGCCACGGGGGCGGGGGGGGGTGGGGGGTTGCCTGCTGGGCTAATGGGGCATGCAGCTCGAGCTCGACTAGCTGAACGCTGCTGAGTGCCTTCCAGGGCTCAGCACCTGCAGATGCTCGGGTAGACCGTGCTTCCTGGAACAGCTGTTCTCCACAGGAGTTCCAGCCAGTGCCCGGCAGCCAGGACAGGGAAGCACTGAGGGGCTCCAGACGGCCCACACTGACAACATCTTCAACGACCTTGCTGAAAACCAGTTCCTAGGAATTGTCATGGTGAGGGCATAAGCAATGTTGAAGACACTCGTTACTGAAAAGTTTAGGAAAATGTGGACTTCTGGAAAGCTGACCATGACCCCTTTCTTTTGGGAATTTACTGTTATGGATAGCATTTTCTGGTCCCAAGACCAGGACACAGATTTTGTCAATACTGAAATGAAGGTAATAATGCATGGGAGTTGCTGTCCTCTCAGCTTCCTTCCTAGTTTATTCTCCTTGTCTGTATGTCTAGTTTTTGCATCATTAAGGGGAGATGATGCCAAGTGAGCCTCGGATTCTGAGTCTGAGCTGAATCTCAGCATCCTTCCTTCTCACAGCAGCCAGTGCACAGGCCACTGTGAAGAGTTCTGCCTCATGGAGAAACAGGAGGGATCAAATGGGGACGACTCTTTGCCACCACAGCTCTACCTCTTCATCTCAAATGACTCCACTAGGAAAACTGTGTGTTTTAAACCTTTCAGAATTCCTATCTTTTAACTGCACAGTGTTCTTTGCTTTACATGGTCCTCCTCAGAAATCTTGACTTCTTTCAAAGAAAGATAAGTGTCCAACAGGGGAACTATTTATTGCCCTCATTAATAATCTCTGACACACAAATAAAATACTTAGGAATAAAGTTGACCAAGGAGGTGAAAGATGTATATGCTGAGAACTATAAAACATTAATAAAGGAAATTAAAGATTCAAAGAAATGTAAAGATATCCCATGCTTTTGGATTGGAAGAATTAATATTGTTAAAATGGCCATGCTATCTAAAGCAATCTACAGATTTAATACACCAGTATTAAATACATCACTGATTTAATACAGTGTCAAATTACCCATGACATTTTTCACAGAACTAGAATAATCCTAAAATTTATACGGAACCATAAAAGACCCAGAATTGCCAAAGCAATCCTGAGGAAAAAGAACAAAGCTGGAGGCACGACCCTCCCAGACTTCAGACAATACTACAAAGCTACAGTAATCAACACAGTGTGGTACAGGCACAAAAACAGACATATACATCAGTGGAACAGAACAGAGAGCCCAGAAATAAAGCCACACACCTACGGTCAATTAATCTTCGACAAAAGAGGCAAGAATATATGCTGGGAAAAAGAATCTCTTCAGTAAGTGGTGTTGGGAAAGGCGGACAGCTGCATGTAAATCAATGAAGTTACAACACACCCTCACACCATACACAAAAATAAACTCAAAATGGCTTAAAGACTTAAACATAAGACATGACACCATAAAACTCCTAGAAGAGATCATAGGCAAAACATTCTCTGACATAAATCATGATACCAGTGTTTTCTTAGGTCAGTCTCCCAAGGCAATAGAAATAAAAACAAAAAAACCACAAATGGGACCTAATCAAACTTACAAGCTTTTGTATAGTAAAGGAAACCATAAACAAAATGAAAAGACAACATATGGAATGGGAGAAAATATTTGCAAATAATGTGACCGACAAGGGCTTAATTTCCAAAATATACAAACAGCTCATACAACTCAACAACAAATAATAAATAACCCGATCGAAAAATGGGCAGAAGACCTTAAATACACATTTCTCCAAAGAAGACATACAGATGGCCAATAGGCACATGCAAAGATGCTCAACATAGCAAATTATTAGAGAAATTCAAATCAAAACTACAAGGAGGTACCACCTCACACCACTCAGAGAATAGCCATAATTAAAAAGTCTACAAGTAACAAATGCTGGAGAGGGTGTGGAGAAAAGGGAACCCTGCTACACTGTTGGTGGGAATGTAAATTGGTGCAGCCACTATGGAAAACAGTAGGGAGCTTCCTCAAAACACTAAAAACAGAGCTACCATATGATCTAGCAATCACACTCCTGGGCATATATCTGGACAATACTATAATTCGAAAAGATACATGCACCCCTATGTTCATAGCAGCACTATTCACAATAGTCAAGTCAAGGAAACAACCTAAATGTCCATCCACAGATGAATGGATCAAGAAGATGTGGTACATGTATACAATGGAATACTACTCAGCCATAAAAAAGAACAAAACTGTGCCATTTGCAGCAACATGGATGCAACTAGAGAGTATCATACTAAGTGAAGTAAGTCCGAAAGAGAAAGACAAACAGCATATGATATCACTTACATGTGGAATCTAAAATATGACACAAATGAACCTACCTATGAAACAGAAACAGACTCACAGACATAGAGAACAGACTTGTGGTTGCCAAGGGGGGAGGGGGGTGGGGGAGGGATGGATTAGGACTGAGAGTTTGGGGTTAGCAGATGCAAACTATTACACATAGAACTGATAAACAACGAGTTCTTACTGTAATAGCACAGGGAACTACATTCAATATCCTGTGATAAAACATAATGGAAAAGAATATGAAAAAGAATATATGTATATGTATAAATGAATCACTTTGCTGTACAGCAGAAATTAACACAACGTTGTGAATCAACTATACTTCAATAAAAAAATAAATTAAAAAAAAATCTCTGCCATACAAATCCCTTCTAAACCCTGACCTCATCACCTTTTCCTTGAGGAAAGGTATCACTGCCCTGCAGGCCAACAGGAAGGTCACCAGGAGCAAAGCAGACCTTCCCTTCACAGCCTGCCCAACCCCTTGTCGATGCTTCTTGCCTTCAGTTCCCAATCCTAGGAATGTGATTTGAAACAGGGCCAAGGTGAGAGGACATGAGGATTCCTTGTCATGAGGTGAGAGACTGCGAAGTTCTGAGTAGAGATTTCCTCTCATAAAATGAAAGCTTTGGAATATGCCAGAAGGAAAAAATGCCAAAGGAAACAGTCTTCCCTTAGCTGCCTCAGTAGGAGGGATGCTACTAGCGTCAAGTACAAGGACAGGGGAGCCAGGCCCTGGAAGGTGGGCAGACGTGGCTTTGGGACCAGGTGTAGCTGTTTTACAATTAAAGGGTCAGATGCTGAAAGCAGTGTTTTTGGGGGGCTATGGACAAATGAATTCATAACATCTGTTTACATCTCTCGGTGCCTCCAGTCCCCTCTGTCCACTCAAATTTGTCTACCTTTCCTGGGGTGGCTACTTATTTTCAGCACTGAGATGGAAGACAGACAAAAGAAGAGCACTTTAAGAAATGCTCCAGACCAAGAAGTGCACTCTGAGTGCAGATCTTATTCCCAGGAGGTAATGATGGGAGAGGCTAAAGTAAACCGCCAAGATCGGTCACCGAGCATCTGAAATGCCTGTTTCTTTTCTCTGACACAAGTCATGTAGCACTTTGGCGATCAGCACTTTGCAAAGAGCAAAGCGGATGTCTGCTGTTGAAGAATGCATGCAAGACTGAAGCCAGCGACACTGTAATCCACCAAATGCCTGTGATGCAACCCACAGCTCCCCAGCTCACAAGTTTCCTCACTGAAGTCATTTCCAGGGAAGCCAACAAGAAATACTGAAATATGCAGGAAGAGCCCAGAAAGGCTGAAGGGACTGAGTTTTCCAAGCAAACAGCAACTGTGGAGGGACTGTTTTTCTACAACGGAGGGGGCTCCAGGGAGAAGAGCTGCACATGTGTGAAGCCAACCTTCGTACTTCACCAGGGATCACCTGGATACTTCAAGTTCAATGCAAATGCACAGCAGTAAAGAAAAAAAGAAAAACATCAAGAAAAAGGTCTTCCCTGGTTTTGGTAACAACAGCTGGTGTGACCTCCATTAATCATAGAATTGGGCATCTGCAGGCCTTGCTCGCTGGAGACAAGCCTCAGGCAGGTAGCAGCAATGACCTGGCGGCAGCTGAGACCCCTGTCTGTGGAGGGAGGAGGGCGTGCCCAGCAACTGAGATACCAAAGCATCCTTTAGTTCCTTGCACCTGCATACCCTTAACCTGGCAAACTGCACTTCATAGAGTACGAAGCCCAGGTTTCCCTATGCCCTAACAGAAGACATTAGGTTTTAAAGACAAACACAAGAAGACTTCTGAACACAGAAATAAAATGCAGTGAAAGACTCTGGAATCTGTACTCCTAGTCACTGTCACCAAGAAGTGCTACTGCTCTCTGTTTTTCTCACTGTCCTACAGCAGATGAAGTTGGAGATTTTGAAAAGCAACTGGTAATTCCTCAGTCTGACTTTCAGCTCTGCAGGCTTGCACTGGCCTTGGCCTCTCAACTCGTCTGGCATCTTGTCATTGTCCTAACAGAGATCACTACTGCTGTGGACACCTGGCATGTGGACAGGTGGCTGTGTCAACATAAGAGGTTGGCTTTCATTTGGACTGCATAGGCCTTTGACAATAAGGTTTTTGCCCCTATTAAATGTTCCTCTTGGAGAGAAACATCAAATGAAAGAAACTCACAGGCTTTTGGCTGTGGCTTGTATTTTAGAACCATAATGGGAATGGGGTGTATAAGGCAATCTGACATTTCCCCATCTGGTCCCACTTGTTGACAAGTATCCCCCACCCATGCTCTCAACCACTTGAAAAGCCAGTGAAGCAAAAGAAAACTTGTGTTAGAACATTCTGGCCTTTCAGCAGGATCCTGGCAATACAATTACCTGCTGGAGAAATGTTTGGAGGAAGTATGGGGAAAGGAAGAGGCTACTAAGAAAAAGTAAGTGCCCTCTTGGCCAATAAAGACTAAAGGGCCAACCTTTAAAACAGTGGTTAGCAAACTACAGTCAGTCCTCAAACCAAATCCAGCCCTTAGGCTGTTTGTGTAAATAAAGTTGTTATTGGAACACAGCCATACACATTCATTTATATTGTTTACAGTGGCTTTTGCACTCTAATGGCAGAGTTGAGTGGTGGCAATAAACACATGGCCTGCAAAGCTCAAAACATTTACTAACTGAATCTTTGTAGAAAAAAATCTGCCAAAACCTGTTTTAAAACAAACAGAATTTCCTTTAACTTTGGAAAGTGCTCTGGCAAGAGCATTCAGTTAATCTGTAACAAATGCCAGCAGACACTTAAGGGCAGGGGAGGGCATCTCAGAGGCCTAAGGATTTAGTGTTCTGCACTCCTTTTATAGGATAAAGAACAACAGGTGGCCCTCAATTTTTCTGCAGCATCCTTTTACTATTACCCAACTCTTAAATGTTATACTGTTCCATGCCTACAGATCCTAGGCGGCTTTGCACTCTCTGTTTATGTGTGGGCAGTGAGAGCTATGACCATCCCATCATGATGTGTAAGTGGCGCTCCCCCCGGCCCCACCCAGTTTTTAGGGTAGTAAGAAATTAAAGAACAGCTGTATATTTTTGAATTAATGTCTTTGGGGTTTTTTTTTTTGATTTATACCCAGGAGTGGAATTGCTGGGTCATACGGTAGTTCTGTTTTTAGTTTTTTTGAGAAACCTACATACTGTTTTCCACAGTGGCTGCACCAACTGACATTCCCACCAACAGTATACAAGGATTCCCTTTTCTCCACACCCTCGCCAACATCTGTTACGTGTGTTCTTTTTGACGGTGGCTATTTTGACAGGTGTGAGGAGATATCTCATTGTGCTTTTGATTTGCATTTCCTCTGATGATTAGCAGTGTTGAGCATCTTTTCATGTACCTGTTGGCCATCTGCATTTCCTCTTTGGAAAAATGTCTATTCAGTTCTTCTGCCTGAAAAATGTCTGTTCAGTTCTTCTGCCTATCTTTTAATCAGGTTGTTATTTGAAAAGATATATGCACCCCAATGTTCAGAGCAGCACTATTCACAATAGCCAAGATATGGAAGCAACTTAAGTGTCCATCAACAGATGAATGGATAAAGAAGCTGTGGCACACGCGCGCACACACACACACACACACACACACACACACAATGGAATACTACTCAGCCATAAAAAAGAATGAAATTTTTGCCATTTGCAGCAACATGGTTGAACTTGGAGAGCATTACACTAAGTGAAATGAGTCAGAGAAAGACAAATACTGTATGATATCACTTACATGTGGAACCTAAAACTACAATAAACTAGTGAATATAACAAAAAAAGAAGCAGACTCACAGATTTAGAGAACAAACTAGTGGACGGGGTAGGAGAGGTAATATATGGGTTGGGGAGTGGGAGGTACAAATTATTGGGTATATGATAGGCTCACGGATTATCCGTACCACACAGGGACTACAGCCAATATTTTGTAATAACTGTAAATGGAAAGTAACCATTAAAAATTGTATAGAAAATCATGATCCTACAATATATGTACATGCACAATCCTCGACTTCTGAAAAAATAAAAAATAAAGCACAGCGGACTTTTTTGAGCTGAAAGAGTCGCTGGGCGTCATCGTGACCCCCGCACACTGGCGGTCAGGGGCCATGTCTGTACCTGTTGGCCAAAAGCTGGGACCTGGTTCCTGAGGGCGAGGTCAGGTAGATGGCCAGGTCTCCCCTCCTGGGGTGGGTGATGGTGATGCGCACAACTACGTGTTCCAGGTAGCTGACGTGGTGGTTGGGATTGTCGGAGCAGCCCGACGCTTTGTAGACGGAGCGCACCGCACTGTTGGGCCGAACTGTCCTGCAACAGAGAGAAGGGGGTTTGAGCAGAGCACGAGGCAGAGCTCGGCTGCGTGAGCCTGCAGGCCTGGAAGGACCGCGTGATGCAATGCAAGCCGTGGTCGCTGGAGACTAAGGGACACAGTGTCATTACCCAAATGATTAGGTCGTTTAAGGGAGTAACCCTAGTTAGGGTGGGAAAGGTGCAAGTGAGAGGAAAGGAGGAATGAAGGTTCTTTTATCTTCATGCAGGTAGTGGATATCAATCTTGTTCAGATAGATCGCTGGGCCCTGGTGCTGGAGTGTCTGATTCAGTAAGGCTGGGGTGGGTCACAAGAATATGCCTTTCCAACAAGTTCCCAGGCGATAGGGATGTTGCTGATCTGTGGAATCCACTTTGTGAACCACCAGTATAGGGTACTGTTGTACAGTGGAGGCTTGGGGATGACTATGACCTTGATTCAAATCCCTGGTCTACCATTTCCTTTCTCTATAAGCCAAGCGCACACTCTTCCGCTTGCCTACAGGCTCCTGTCTTCTTCACTAGCTTCCTCCTGTGCCACTGTGCCCCTTGAACACTGGGTTCCAGCCACACTAGCATTGGTTCAAGTTCTGGGATAATTCAAGTTTACCTTAGCCACTTTGCATACACTACTCTGCCTCTAGTGCTTTTTTGCTGCTGTTCCTATGGCTGACTCTCCTTTCATAGTCAAAGCTTAAATTTCACTCTCTAAGATGGTCACTGAACCATAGGAAAAACATGTTCCCACCTTTTATTTACTACCCCTTTTATTTTCAGCATTCGCTTACTGTCATTTGTAATGATCTACTTATTATATTATTTTGGTTTGACTCCCCCGCTAGACTGTAAGCTCCACAAGGGCAGGAAGCATTTCTTATTCCGGTTTCTATCCCTAATTATCTAGCCCAGTGCTTGATAGCCAGTAAGTGCTTGATAGCGAGAAAAATTGTTGCTGAATTGGTAAATGAATTTGTGAATGAATAAACAATTATTCCATTTGATCCCATTTCCTCCTTTGTCAAAAGGGAATAATACCCAAGTTGTTATAAAGTTTTAAGAAGAAAACACATTGTTTCTAACACTTGGCTTGACCTGTAGTAAGAGCTCAGTAAATACCGGTTAACTTTTTACTTCTTTTTTTTTTTTCTCTTATTCTTTGCCACAAATGGGTAGAATGGGGAAAAAAAAAACTTAGTCCACTTATTTCTGCTTCCTAACAAGTTCCTCAAGAATGATAATGGCTCTAGTTTTATTACAAACCAAAGTTCTTACGTATTTTTCCGAGCTAACTCTCTAAAAAGAAAGCTGAAAGCAAATTACTAATAAAATCACTAAAATAAATCCTATTCTTCGGATTCAGCGCCTAGGAGAGACTTCACTATCACTTGATGAATCCAATCAGCACAGCCTCCAAGTTTGTGAGGCTGAAACAGGGGACGAGGCCCTGGAAGCTGAGTAAACTGCAATCTCTTTTACTGGGCATCCTGCATCAATCTTCAGAGAACTACATGGTGTGCAGTTAAGTTTCCAGAACATAAGGTTTAGTTTTGGGAGTACACCAACTTATGGGGAATATTTCTACCATAAAATATGGGGAATACTTCTACCACCGATTAGAAATATTGACAGAGTAGAAACTTGAAGAATGCCCATCTGTAAGGGTCCCCCCCCCACCCCCTTGTAAGATACGTTTTTCTTTTAAGGATCCTTGGGTTATACTAGTGTGTATTTAATGGCTTAGGGTCTTAAGACATTCTATTAGAATTTTATAATTACATTAGAAAAATACTACACAAGTTTCTAGTTTCCTTGTGCAACACAGGGCTGTCTCAAGATATCTGCACTGGCCTAATCTCTTTTAGGGCACTGTCATGCTGTCTGCTTGCAGCAAACATTACTTGATTTGTCGGTCTGTGCTCTCCACACACACGTGCTGCTGGGGAACAGTGGTCCACTTCTCCGCCTCCATCACCATGGCTTCCGCATCCATCAGTCCAAATCCGTAGAGATGGCTCACTACAGAAGGCAAGAAGTTGGTCAGCTTTACCGTAGTTAGCAGCAACCTAGGCCATATATGTTGAGTTATACTTTCACACAGTAGAAAACCCAGACGCAACCCTACGGGAGCCAAGCTTTCTTTCTAGCAATGATTAAAAAAACAAATAAAACAAGTAAACAATCATAAGAAAATAAGATGAATGCATATTATTCATTGAATATGTTCTATAACTAGTAACATGACTACCATTTATGAATTGTTACTACATGGCAGGCACTAGTCCATATGTTTACGTTTAATTCTCCCAACAATCTTAAGATGTTAGTGCTATTATTATTATCATTCATGGATGAGAAAACTGAGGAAAGAGAGAAACTAGGCTAAGATTGACCAGCAATTCAGTGGTTGAGCCAAATTCTAACCCACACAGATTTACTCCCAGGCCTCACTGTTAACCACTTGTATTCAAGTGATAACATCACCAATTTTGTAAGATAAAATAATTAGTAGGTTTAAAGAGAAGTGTATACAACTTCAAAAATACATATTTTCTGACCTATCTAGTATTTTGGTTGAAAATCCTGCAAGACATAAATTATTATCTTTCCTCTGGCATATGAAAAATTTATTAAACTTCATGCATGAAATATCTGGAGGCCTCTAGACTTTTATGCCAGCTTCTTATCCTCGAATGTTATAAACTTTTAGCTCTCAATGAGAAATACCTATTGATCTAAAGCTAAATTTGACGTAACTGTCTCAGAAGTTTCAATTACATATAGGAATATTTTAATGATGATACAGTGAGATCTACATTTGCAGCTCTTTCTAAAAATACTTTAAAATCCCAGCTGAATGCTTAAAATCTCCACCTTGCATTAAACTCTCTCATATCTTTATATTTAACACAGAGTCCTACTTCGACCAGATTTATTGCCTAAAACATTTCCTTATGACATGAATTACTTTATGCAGAAATGTCTAGAGATGCCCGTGCTTATGGATTATTTAAATACTTCAGCTTGAAATTCAAGATATTCTATGATACAGTCCCATTCTACTTTCAAAACAACCTCCTCACCAAACCTTCTGCGTTAGCAAGGTCAGTCACTCCTCTGCAGTCCCAGTCATATCTTGCTCTTTCTGCCTCACTGCCTTTGCTCATGCTGAGCCCTCGGCCTGCAGTTCCCTCACTCATCCTCTCTGCAGAGTCAAACTCTACTCTTCTAAGTTCCTGAAGGCCTAGCTAGTCTATCTTCTCCTTCTTGAAATAGTCTCTGACCAATAAAAGTCAATAGACATTTACTGAATTTCAACCATCTGTGATGAGTGAATTTTCTCCTTTCTAGACCTATAACTTTAATGAATTTGTCAATCCATCTGCCCTTCTGCCCATCTAGCCAGCCATCCATTCATCCATCCGTCCATGCATCCATCCACCTATCCAACATTTCTTGAGTGCCTTCTATACGTGCCAGGCACTGTATTATGCACTGCACTTTTTACCTGTGTCATCTATTGAATTGCTAATTAACTCTCTGTCAGCATGTCTTTTTACCCCAAATGTATTAGAAACTGCTTGATGGTAGGAACTAGGACTTATATGTCTTTATCTGTTTCATGGAAGTGAGCAGAACTTTACACACATGGGAGGAAATTACAGCATATAAAAAGGAAAATTGTGCTAGGATTCAGAAATACTGCTCCATTTCTGCTATTGGCTGATCATATAACTTTTGGCAAACAAGATAAAATATCTAACCCACAATTTCCTTGTGTGGGGATATTATTATCTATCCCATCACCATTACTAAATTGATTATTATTATATATCCTATATGAGAAAATCTGTGTAAAGAACTATACAAATGGAAGTGCTCATTATTATATCAGATACTCAGCCAGACAGGACATACTGAATAAAACAGAATAAAAGTACTTTGCTATGGCAAGGATATATTTAGGATTTTTATACATGTACTTTTGTAACTTTTATTATAAGTGATTTTTTTCTTGATTAAAAAGTAATGTATGTTCATTGTAAAAACTTGTAAATACATCCAGAAAAGAATAAAATAGAACTCATCACAAGTCGGTAAATGCTACTAAAAATTCTATTTAGTTTTATTTATATAGTATTATGTGAGGTAAGCTTGCCGCCTTAATTAAAAAAGATACAGAGTAACCCACATAATAGAGGAGAAATGTCAAATTTGGGCTTAAGGAAACGAAGTTGTGGAGAGCTTTTGTTAAAGTTCATATAAATCCTATGTTGTCACTTATCACTTAACCATAGTCTATATCATTTCATCATGAATACTCTAAGGTATTTTCTTTCCCTGGAGGAATTGAAATTATTGCCGAAGACACAATACTAGGCTGACTCTGCATGGTGCACGAATATCCCCAGACTAGCGTCAAGCGGTTTTAAACCCGTACAATTTATCACTTAGTCTCAGTTTAGGGAAATGAGATAAGAGATTTGATTGATATGAGGGGAGTAGGGAAGAGGGTAAGTGGGGGCCTGGGGAGGGTAAGGGCTTTGAATAGTCTACAGAGTGGGTGCCTGGGCCCCAGCTCAGCTGTGCACGCTGCTGTTCCCTACCTCCCCACACCCCACCCCCAATAACTGTCAACTTAACCTTTAGGACATAAATTAACACACAGAGTCATCAAATACAACAAACACTTCATGACTGTTAAACAACCACTCGAGTTAAGTAGAAAAGCACCTTGAGTCTTTATGAAGGCCATAAATTTGTTTCGGTTTCCGATTCAGTTCCTACCCTCCAGAGACAAGGTCTGTTCACGCAACACTCAAAGGAGGTGCTCAGAACAGAGGCTGAGTAGCTGCAGTAAAACTACAGACTGGCAGGTCAACAGAAAGAAAAGTGTATATTAATAAAATATTAATAAATAAGGGAATCAGAAGAGATCATTGAAGTCCATTGAATCCGTAACGGAGCTTTTCAGTATTTTAAATTATTTTAAGATACCTGAAATTGTGTATCTGCCCACAATCGTGATACACAGTCTAAGAAAAAGATGAAATAAATTTATTTCTTCTTTTTTTGGGGGGGGCGGTGCTGACAATATATCAACTCTGTGTATTCTGATTGGCAGTTATTTGTTTGGTTTTTGGCAAATACTAATGAGAAGATAATTACACAATGAATGTGTTGGGCAGATAAACTCCTTCAAAACATGGTGTCAACAGGGAAACAAGCCATTAAATGGTATGGGAGCACTAGTCATTTTTCTGATATAACTGACATGTAATAATTTTTTATATAATATAAAGTTTCACATTCTAAAATTAGCTATAAATTCAGAAACACTGTTCTGTTTGAGTCAACCATTTGAGTCAAGCCTTGCCCATCACACTGTTACCACTGTTACCATGCCCCATGGAGTATGATTTCTTACAGTGGCTGCAGAACAGCTGGCTTAGAGATGAGGTTCCATATGTATTTGTGAAGTGAATGAATGTAACTGATTAGAGAAATTTTCTGTAATTCACCAAGTGGCATAAAGTGTTTTTAGGAGAATTGTAAGGGGGAATTAGGAGCTCTGTTCTTTTTGTGACTGACTACTATAAAGTCATCATTAATACTCAAAATGTATTCAAGTATAGAGCCAATATTCCTATTTTTAAAATTTATGATTACCTGTATAGCAAATACACCATGCAAACAACTGGTTGTGATATGGCCATTCCATAACTCAAATAGTTTTATCTATGCACGTTTCTCATGCCAAGATCAGAGCAAATCCTGAGCCTGAAGGTAACTTCGTGATGATCAAGTGGGACCTCTCTGTGCAAGCACTGTGCCAAATACAAAATTCTTTGAATTCAATATTTAGAAAGACGTGGAGGGAACAAAGCATGTATATAGATTAACTAAAGATCTCGGAGCACAGTTAAGACATGTATTCCAGAAAGTACATTTATCTCTTGGTAGAATGCTGCTGAACAAGCTTAATAAAGGGAATCTGAAAAACTTGCTTAGCGTTATATTTGTTCCATTAGGCTGCATGACTGTTTCTGCAGATAAGTTCTGAAAAGTGGAACTGGCTGGCGCCAGAAGTTTAACTAGTTTTTATGCCAAGTAATCCAAAAGCTTCCCTGCTTGGACTAGTCAGATGGCCGAGAGAAGGCAGGAAAATAGATAATGTTCTCCGGCAGGTATACTTCCATCTTCTGATGAGACCAGAAGTGCCAAGAGGAGCTAATCATTAAATACACAAGTAAACAGTTGCAAAGTTCAAAAGCAGATACACTTAATTTAGACCACAGGGCTAGCTATGAGACCTAAAAAAGTCAGTTCTAAAGAAAAGTTAGAAAGCTCAGTAGGAAAAGAAAAATTAGAAGTTTCGGGCACAGGAAGCTATAACCAGGGAAATTTGGTGTACTTCTATCTCTCTTAGCGGACATCCTTGCTGATGCCAGCTATTTTAAATCATTTTTAGAAAAATACCATACTGAATACATATTTCATAACTCTAAAATGGCTATTAGTAAAGCACTCGCTATATACTAAAGCAATTGATTGGAAAAAGTTGTGTGTGTGATTTTTTTTTTAAGTTTCTGAGGTTCCTGAAGTAAGGCTTTCTGCTACCAGCTGTCAGATGCACAGACAATGCTATGTAGCATCCAGTGTAAAGGAGGGCAAACAACAACAAAAACCATCCAAGTTGCCTATGAGAGATTAAAAATTTTGCCTGTGACTGAAAAAAATACAACTAAGTGACAGCTATCCATTCCTGAGCATTTAATATAAAAGTACAGCCAATTTCTTCCACTGGGGAAATCGTTTCTTATGACTAACACAACCAAATGCCTAGGTTTACCCAGAGGTGTCCTGGTTTTAGCACTGAAATCCTGTGTCCCGGGGAAAGCCTTCATTCATGGACAAACCAGGAGAGTGGCTACCCCACGTGGAACCAAGGGAGTAAGGTGATGCTCTTATGGGGTGGCACAGAGCTCTCACATCTTTTAATATCAATAATCCAGTAACTAGAAGACGTATGGGCATCCTGAACTTGTATTTGTTGAGATGCACGTGATCATCAAAATATAAAAGATGGTTGATAAATTAGGTTTAATGATTCAATTCTTAGAAAGGGTCAATTTCAATACACTTCACCAATATAAGCTAAGAATTTATACCATTAATTATGATATCACTCGTGGGGCTTGGAGCACCCACTACGTATTCAAAACAATGAGGTTCCAAAAGAAACAGAAACTGCTATGTGTTCTCAGGCCAGCAGGAGATGAGACAAGAATAACTCTATGATTTCACTAAGAAACAAGTAAAAGCGATAACTGCGTAGTCACCGTGTAAGTGTAAAAAGACTTCAAAAGAGTAAGAAATCAGTAAAAAAGACAATGGATGTAAAGCAACTACTAGAGCCTGCTCTACACAAAGTACTCAATAAATGTTAGCTGAGATTTGGAGTCAGGTAAGATGACCCAAGAAGGGAAGGTGATATTTGGCCTGGGCTTTGGTGTCCACATCAGATTCAGTGAGGTGGAGATGCAGGGAGGACAACCAGGTGCCAGGATGGAACCTCCCAGTTAAATAATCATCAGGTCTGGGTGTGGTTCCTTGGCGCAGTGAGGAAACCAGCAGCCCCAGCGTGTGGGGTGAGTGGTCAGCGGGGGATGGGCATTAGCAGTCTACTTAGTAGGAAATAAGGGGAAGAGAGTGGACTGCGGGAGAACTGGATGCCAACCGTGACAGTGGGGTGTCTTCTGCCATCAGTCAGGCTGTTGCTATTCTATTGATACCTAAGGGTAAACCACCAGACTGAGAGGTCGTTATGCAAAATGCAAAACCTGTCTTGAGGGGGGCTGCCTGATCTGCAGGGTGGGGTTGAAACTCCGACTGAGATCAGAGAGCTCCTGCAGCTGTCAGAGTCCTCGCACCTTTGGGTTCTTTGATCCTCAATGTGCTGAACCACCTGTTCTGAAATAACTGCTCCCACCAGAGACCGTGTGCCTCCTGCACCTACTAATCAAGCCAGACCAAACGTGCACAATAAGCAGAGGGTGTGCAACGCACCCCATTGCACATGCATAATGTAAGTGCTTCAGTACTGCTTCTTTTAAAGTGGAAATAAACAGCTAAATACGAAAACATAAAATGTAAGATTTATAAACATGAAGAGGCAGAAAGTAATACTCTTCCGTCTCCTATGTCAGCACTTCTACACTTAAACATCTTGACAGATGAAAGCCAGGATGCTTGCAGAATTAGCCTTTTCTTCTCTCTCCTTACTCAGACATCTATCTCTTCATTACATACCCTTTAAATTTCAGTGTGAAAGGCACATAAGCTTCTTAGAGAGTCAGAACTCTAGTTGCAGTGCCTTCTTCTGCCTCTTCCTACAAAATGCAGACTCCCTGGGGGCAGGAAAACCTTGCATCCAGCACCTGCCTTATTGCCTTACTTTGCATAGTTTGTTTCCAGCTTTCCTTTGCTTTTCCTAAAATCACAGGCTCTACTAACAACTCCAGCCAGATCCAAAGATGCCAGCCATCACCAGCACTACCAAGGACTTGCATGTGGAAAGTTTCCAGACACTGACACTTGGCTGTCTGCGGGGTCTGCACTTGAAAGCGCCCCTCAGGATGTGTTTGGTTAGCAGCTACAGGTAGTCAGACAGGCTCATCATTACAGAGACGAAGTAAAAAGAGTTTAGGAAACCACTGCTGAGTTCTTCTCCTCCATGTACAATGTAATTCATTATACATGATTTATATGTACACAATTTATTATATATGCATATATAAAGTACATATTTATTCTAATCTTTTAAAATTTACAGAGTTAAGGAGATATGCCTGCCTTCCCTTAAGGGCATTTAAGAAAAGATAAACATGTCACATTCTTTTCTCCTTTTCTCTGGCCATTCTTTTGTTTGCTTCCAACGTGGTGGTCATAATAGGCAAGTAATTTGCTTAAGGTAATTGACTAGTATTTCTTGAATGGAGGTAGGAAAACTATTTTACCACCTTGGGGAAACTTAGCCATGTATTCCTGGGCATACAAGCATAGATGCTGTGCTTGCTTTTAGGAAACTAAGATTGTTTGGACAGAGATGAGAACAAAATAAAAAATGTACTACAAGGGCCTTTGGGTAAAAGCTAATTGAAGATTAGACTGACCATATAGCTCCCCAGCCTAGATCTTCTTGGTCCATAACTTGGATAAACAATTACCAGACTGGGATCTTAATGAGCCAGCAGTCAAAAATTCTTATTTGTGAATTATGCATATTATTTTAGATAACTCTTCATTTAATTTTCGTTTACTTTTGCTTTTTTCCTTAAATTCTCATAAAAGAATGGCATAGAAAATCTGGTTGATATTTATTTCAAGTGAGTGTATTTTCATACTCTGTAGTTAACAGAGGTTGCAAAGATACGGTTATTTCATCTAACTACACCAAACATCCATGGCTCACCTGATATGAAGCCATTACCCACTGCTGATATGATGGTTGGCAAACCACAAAGAGTGACACATAGAAGAAATTATTCCTTGCGGCTGGGAATGTCATCTTCTGATTGGGAAGAAAGCTAACACTTATCTTTCTAAGTTTCAAGCATTATATAAGGCTTCTCATGAACACTCCTTTTCATTTACATAAAACTCAAATAAGGGACAATAATAAGGAAATTTCTGTAAAATCTCAGAAAAATAGGCCACTAATGAAGGCTGCATATTCTCTTAGAAGAAGAAATACTCGAGATGGTTCTTATATCCTAGACTAAGATTTGGATTCACGGAGGTATAATTCATGGGGAAAGGAATGAGATATTTGGAACGGTGGCTTCCTCAAGAAACCTGTGTGGGCCTGGAACCCCATGGATGGATTTAAGCTGGAGGTAATGGAGGAGCCAACATTCAAGGAAATGACATCATTTAATTAATATTTTAGAAAGACTGATCTGGCATTGGTGTATGGGATATGAAATGGCAGACGGACTGAGGCGGGGAACTAGTTCCTTCAATGGTGCAGGCATGGAAGACCACAGAGAAGGTTATGGAAGGGGTGAAAGGAAATAAGAGATCAGATAAGAAAAGGAGCAATGAAATTTCACCTCTCGCACTATGTAGGATACGTACTGAGTCAGAGTAAACGGGGTGATCTAGAGAAGGATAAGCCCTGATGATAGAGGTAACTTTGGGGGAGAAGTTGTTTTGTAAAAGACAATTGACAGTTCCGTTTGGCAGTTTTGAGTTTTAAATGACACAGGTGAGCCTTGGGCAGAGATTCTAGGTGGGTAATGGATGAAGCCAATGCTGAAGATGGTAGAACTGAAAATCCTTAGTCAGGAGGTGGTACTTGTCATTTAAAGGAAGGTGGGGATGTGAAGGTGGAATTAAGAGAATGTAAGAGGGAGGGAGGGAGGAAGGGAGGGAGGAGATGGGGAGAGAGGAGGGGAGAAGGAGAGAGAGCCAGAGCGCTCTAAACAACAGACCTTAAGGAATGGCCCAGGTGAAAGGAAGGGAGAGAAAGGACTCAGGAGAGTGTCAGTGAAGAATGGGGCGGGCTTCCTTGGTGGCGCAGTGGTTGGGAGTCCGCCTGCTGCCGAGGCAGGGGACATGGGTTTGTGCCCCTGTCCGGGAAGATCCCACATGCCGCGGAGCGGCTGGGCCCGTGAGCCATGGCCGCTGGGCCTGCGCGTCCGGAGCCTGTGCTCCGCAACAGGAGAGGCCACAAAAGTGAGAGGCCCGTGTACTATCACAAAAGGCAAGGAAAGACCTGGACTGGGTAGATCAAAAGCATGAAATCCTAGAGAAAAACAAGGAGGCTTCTGGTTTGGCAAGCAGAAGATCGTTGAAAATCTCAAAGAGTAATTGCACTTCAAAGGTGGAAGTGGAAACTAGATTGAAGAAAATTACAGAGGGATTAAACAGTAGGGAAACGGAAGCAGCTAAATAAGACTACTTGTTGGGAATTTTTAGTTGTGTAAGGAAGGACAGAACTAAGGCAGGAGGATAACGGAAAAGTTTTCTTCCCCCTCCAAAAGGGGGGTTACAAAGTTTGAAAACACAAGGTACGGTCCAATTGACAGAAAGGCAAATGCATGAAGCTGGGAGCAAATGGCTAAGAGACTGACAAGAGATGAGATTTTTTAAGAGCACCTTTCACACATGGGATTCCTTATCTAAACTACAGAAGAAAAAATCATTTGAGAGACACGTTTTTCATTTCTTCCAAGGATGGTATTTCAATTAGCAACATTCAAATTTCACTGGAAGAGAAGTTAATTCATTGCATACAGTGGATAACCTGGGTCGGTGGTTCCCACACCTGCATGTGCGTCACCCAAAGGACCTGTTAGGGCACACATTGTGTAGCCCCACTGATTAGCAGTTTTGAGGTAAGGCCCAGAATTTGCATTTCTAACAAGTTCCCAGGTGATGCCAATATTGTTGGTCCAGGGACACCACTCTGAGAACCACAAGCCCAGTTGATAAAGCCTGGTTAATTAGGCTAGTATCTCCAACATAGGGCCTGAGTTTCTGTAGACATGATTCACAAATACCTGTCCCTCATGCCAGAAGCACAAGAAGTAAGTTGCTTATACAGAAGATCATGCCAATGTCTTTTCATGTGGGCTACCAAAGACATTTCTGCCTCTCTTAAAAAATATTTTAAGAAGATAAAGTTCTCCCAATTAATCTGTAAATGCACACCCCTCATTCTTCAAGCACAGGTTGTTGGTCTAGGTATTTCCTTCTTTGGATACTCATAACTTAAAGAGTTAAATTCTATGCATTGTTAGGATAGAATCAGTGTTTGACTGAGATACAGAATCATGCTCAATTACAATGTTGAAAAAAGTAAATGCACTGAGAGATGTATTTCCTCATCTTACCGCATCTACAATTGAAGTGCATTTATCAAGCATGCTTCCCACAATAAGATGCCTAGAAGAAATTTTGTATGGGAGGTAAAAATATTTTACATATGCATTTTTTTACATATTAGCTAATGAAATCTGTAGAACAATGCTAGCAAGATAGTATTATTCACATTTTACAGCTGAAAAAACTATCTCATGAATATTAAAAAAAACCCCAACAACTCTAAAGTCACTGGGACTTGAGTCCAAGTGTTCAAAATCTTGATGTATTATATATGCACTCAGTGATTACCACTGTCTATAAGACACACAGGACTTCTTTCAACTACGGTACTCAAATCAATCATAAATCCTTGGAATAACAAGGTAGCAAAGGTGCAGGGGGAACATTTTGGGAATTTATCTACATATCACAAATGAACACTGGAACATTTTTATCCTCTCTTTCTTTTGCAATTCAGCTGCATTAAAAAACTGCTCTCTTCTTCAAAACTCATTAAAATATCGTGTGCAGAGAAAGAAATATGTGGAGTTTGGAAGGAAAGTTAACATCTGGCCCATAACCCTTTCCCCTATTCTTGCTGAGAAATGACCTTCTTCAGTCATTTCTATCCGGGGTTTTCCCTGAGTGAGAAGATATCGTTAATACGGTAAGGATACTTTATTGTATATTCATGCTGAGGCCATTGTTTTATTACAGCTAACCAGTCATGCACAGATGGAGGAAGGGCATTGAGTGGCAAAGAGCAGCTTCCCATTTGTTAATATCCAGCAGTGATCACAATACCCTCCTTTTGGGCTCTTTCAGAGATGACTCTGGAAACTTCAGGGTGTACCGTGTCTTCTGGTAGAACACCATAAAATGAAGCCTGTTGAAACTATTACTGGGATGTGTGATAGAAATTTAATTGCTTTGAAATGTCTAAGGCTAGCAAGATGTCAACATGTGTAAAGAGCTTGAATTGAGATTCTAAGAAAAAAAAAGTCTGGATCTATTTATGTCACAGAAGATGTATCCAGATGGATTCTGCAAAGTGATCGCCTGGTGTGTATAACTACCTTCGTAGACACAGTGGCCTTAGGAAGTTACGCATAGAACTAGGGTGGGATTAATTTTCAGGATTTCTTTTTGAATCTTTGGGTCTGGTTTTTATTGTAGACACTGGTATGAATATAAAGATCTCTCTGGATAGAAAAAAAGGATGGGCTAAGCCATCTTTACGAAAATTTAAAAAGATATAATAAGGCTCCTTTTTCTCTTGTTCATTTGGGTTATCTTATTGATCCTGAACCAGTTTTCACAGCTGGAACAGTCCCCATTTGGCATGGTCTCACTATGGTCACAGCAACTTAGAGCCCCCTGTCCTTGATGGAGGACAGGGAATCAGTGCTGCAGTCTGTGCTCAGAATGCTGATGCCACAGTCCAAACTGATAGGCATGTACTGATTTCAATGACAGAGTTCCTCCTACGCACCTCAATCGCATTTCCCCCTTTCACATCTAAAGCTCTATTCCTCGGTAGAGAAGATGGTCTGTTGGGAGCACCTCCACAAGCCAGCTTGATGATAATCATGGAAACATCACATAAAGTCCTTTTCACCACTGCCTTATGCCTGTGTTCATGCATCCTGCATATATCAACGTTCATAAGGACTCATCACCCCAAATAAGAATCTTCTCCTACTGGCTCCACATGAAATAATTACACATTTGAACTAATGAAGCTTCAATCATGTTTGGTCACAAAATAAGGCAGAATGTAGCACGAATATGAAGAGAGAAACAGATGTGTGCTTTACACACTCACTCAAAATTCTAAGATTTTGCGTCAAACTGTCTAGAGAGTTGGTGATAAAGATAGTGATGAAAAAGATACTGGAAAACTCTGTTGGAGTGCAGTAACTTTGCTAATGAAGGTTCTGCGAATGCCAAGGTTGAAGCAACAGATGAAGGTTAAAATGACCAAAACCATCTCTGGAGGGATGCCTTTTAAAAGATACCCGTGCCTTTGACAATTGTGGGAGAAATTACAACAGAATTCTACGCAACAGGGCTGCCTATGTGAGAATTATGTGTATTAGAGACAGCTGCCTCTTTCTTTAGGTGGACATCATCCCACTCTGGGGCACTTGGCTTGGTGAATAAATGACAGGCCAGATTGCAGTCTCCACTCAATCCTCTTGTTTGATTTCCTTGTGCAGTTAATAACCTGTGCGATGAACTGTGGCAGCCCTAGCAGACAATCATAGACATTTCTTGCATTTTCAGGTATCTCCTCTGATTCTTTTAGTCATATATGGCCGGAATTTAGTGCGAGTTTTAGGATTCTAAGATGCACAATACTGAACTCTGGAACAAAGCTGGACATGTATCTTTTACCTTGGCTGTAAAGGCACTTCTGAAGGCAAAACAAAGAAAAGCAAAAAATGTCCAGACAAAACCATCCCACACAGTATATTACGAAAGCATAGACACTACAGCCTCTGGCAGGTTCAAAAAAGTCCTAAAGCTTCCTAGGACTATAGATGATTCTAAGTTTGCTTCACAGCCAAGAAAAAGAATATTAACATAAAACTTAAGAAAGGGAAAAAGGCATTTGTAAACTGTAAATGCCTCTGTCACTCTACCTGCGAGAGTCTCACAGCGACTCAAGAAGCTAACTAGAATTATGTCACTCGCTTTCTTTAAGGCTCTGAAAATTGACATGGCAAATACAAAGACCACAACTGTACGTGAAAATAATTCAAATATTGGAAGTTAAGTGGCTTTCTGAAGGTCATGGTGAACAATTATAAGCAACAAAAAGACTTGGGTCAAAGGAAATTTGTGAAGTCTTCTCAAAGCACCGTTTCTGGCCTGACATGTTTCAGGAAGCGATCTCATCACCACACCCTTTGTCCTGGATTTATTGAAGACCCATTTCAAAAAGCATTTCTTTGTCTTCTTTTTTTAAAAAAGAATTTAGCAAAGATGATTATATACACCAGCGCTATAACTCTCCTCATTTAGAAGGCGACCAAGAGATGATAAAAAATTTCACTGAATGTCACAGCCCTTGAGGTCAGGAATATACAATTGCATGCTAAGATGATAGAAAATGATCACTGCAAGAGCATTTTCATCCATTTTAGCAAGTCACTGTCTTCTGTGCGTGTCATTTTCTAGCACATATCATAGGACCCATGGATTTATACCATCGGCTTAAAAAAGAAAACTCTAACATCAAAGCAACTGGAATCGACTTACTTGATAGTCATTACTATTATCCAACTCACTTTCTCAAATCAGTGCAGTAGCCCCCACGTGTTTTTCAGATCAAATAAGAACTCTTAACTCCAGGAATCAGGTAGCATTACTCTCAGTTTCTTCTGAATTACTTCCCTCATCACATCATACCCGTCCTTTTTGCACACTGGGCCCTCTGTCTTCTCCCTTACCCTGACCATTCCTTTCACCACAGCTGTCTCATCCAGTTTGAATCCCCAATCCTCCAAGAGATGCAAAGAAAAAATAATACATCTGTTTAAACTAACTACTCTAAAAACTATTTCAGACAAGTTTTGGTTCCCAGGAGTAACTCTAAGGTTCTCAACCACCTTCCACCCTCTCATTATATTTATCTATGCTTCTCATCTATGTTATGTACATGACATTAACAAATCATTCATGATCAGCAGATTATGCTTTTTTCAAAACATTCCAGCCCATCTAGTGTTTCTTGAAATCCAAGTAGTCTTCTAGAAAAGCAGAGAAATGACAAATAAGGAAGTTAACCCTTTATCCAGAATCATCAACTAAAATCACTGGCAAATGGAAATAAGAACTCAAATTAGATAAAGTAAACTACAGAGAGGGGGACAGAAGTGTTACAAGAAATACGTGAGTATAAAGGAGTGTCATATCTGCAAGGGAGAGTGGAGCTCATTTCATTCCTAAGCTACACACAGCATTTTAATGGCCACAAATCTATGCATATATATATATATATATATGCGCTTCATTTTTATCATACAAAAATTCTAACAGAATATTAACTGTTTATTAATTCAACATTAAATGTTGTATGAGAATGATGCATAACATGTAGATGATCGTGTTCCCTGAGTGTCTGCTATGAAGGAAGAACGGTGCTCAATTCTGTATACGATACTGTTTTCCTCATTCTTCCCTTTGCCACACACTCCAGCTAGGATGGATGGCCTCCTAGCTTTTCCTTGATTGAGTCTCTGTATCTGCTGTATGCCTGGCCTGAAATGCGCTATATCTGGCTAGCCATTTGGACCATTCCCTTACTCCTCAAAGCCTCTGTTTAAATTAGGTCTTTCGGACTGCGTAATGCTTAAACAGTTGTAATCTGTCCACACAGAGACTTATCCATGAATATTCATACCAGCGTTACTCATAACAACCAAACTGGAAACAATGAAATAGTCCAGGGGAAGGGGAACCTTCGTACACTGTTGGTGGGAATGTAAATTGGTGTAGCCACTGTGGAAAACAGTATGGAGGTTCCTCAAAAAACTAAAAATAGAACTATCATATGAATAATTCCACTCTTGAGCACATATCCAAAAAAACCAAACCACTAATTCAAAAAGATATATGCACCCCAATGTTCAAAGCAGCAGTATTACAATTGTCAAGATATGGAAGTAACCTAAGTGTCCATCAACAGATGAATGGATTAAGAATACGTGGTACATATATACAGTAGAATACTACTCAGCCATAAAAAAGAATAAAATTTTGTCATTTGCAACAACATGGACGGACCAGGAGGGTATTACGCTAAGTGAAGTAAGTCAGAGAAAAGACAAATACTGTATGATATCACTTACATGTGGAACCTAAAAAATTAAAACAAACTAGTGGACATAACAAAAAAGAACAGTTTCACAGATATAGAGAACAAAGTAGAAGTTACCAGTGGGGGGAGAGAAAGAGGGAGAGGTAGGATAGGGGTAGGGGATTAGGAGGTACAAACTTCTATGTATGAAATAAATAAGCTACAAGGATATATTGTACAACACAGGGAATGTAGCCAATATTTTATAATAATTATAAATGGAGTATAGCTTTTAAAAATTGTGAATCACTATGTTGTACACCTGTAACTTATATAATATTGTACATCAACTATACCTCAATAAAAAATAAAATTATCCATGAAAAAGTGAAGGATGATACAAATTGTGGTACATTCCTATATATATAGTGGAATACTACTTAGTAATAAAACGCACTAAACTCCTCATATACTTAATGACATGGATGAACCTCAAAAAATATATGGAGGGAAAGAAGCCAGTTTCAAATAATCCTATTTTCATGAAAGTCTACAAAAGACAATCTAATCAACAGTGACAGAAAATCAACTGGTTGCAAAGGGTGGGGTTGTGGGGTGGGATAAGGGATGAGAAAGAGCACAAAAGAACTTTGTGGGGTGATGGAAATGTTCTCTACCTTGATTGCGGTGATGTTTACACAGACGTATACATTTGTACAATTAAAATGGTGCTTTTTATTATATGTAAACTCAGCCCAATGAAGTTAAGAATGTATGTGGATTCCCACATGTACTATTCATTTGTTTACAAAGCTGGGATTCAATCCCAGGTTATTTGACTTTGGGGTCCATGCTCCAAAACACTAGGCAGAGTGAGACTTTTGTTTTAAATAAACAAAACCTCAAACAAGAGGTTTGGTTTATTTAAAACAAAAAACAAAAAGGCTTCTGTAAGAAAATGTGCCTGTATGTGTACGTATGTATATTCTTTTTTTTTTTAGGTTCTCTGCTAGATTCTGCATGTTTTTTCTTTTTTTTAAATTTAATTTTGCTTTTTTATACAGCAGGTTCTTATTAGTTATCTCTTTTATACATATTAGTGTATATATGTCAATCCCAATCTCCTAAATCATCCCCACCCCACTCTTCCCCTGGCTTTTCCCCCTTCGTGTCCATACGTTTGTTCTCTACATCTGTGTCTCTATTTCTGCCTTGCAAACCAGTTCATCTATACCATTTTTCTAGATTCCACATATATGCATTAATATACGATAACTGTTTTTCTCTTTCTGACTTACTTCATTCTGTATGACAGTATCTAAATCCATCCACTTCTCTACAGATGACCCAATTTTGTTCCTTTTTGTGGTTGAGTAATATTCCATTGTATGTATGTACCACAACTTCTTTAGCCATTTGTTTGTTGATAGGCATTTAGGTTGCTTCCATGACCTGGCTATTGTAAACAGTGCTGCAATGAACATTGGGGTGCATATCTCTTTGAATTATGGTTTTGTCTGGGTATATGCCCAGTAGTGGGATAGCTGAGTCACATGGTAATTCTATTTTTAGTTTTTTAAGGAACCTCCATAAAGTTCTCCATACTGGCTGTATCAATTTACATTCCCACCAACAGTGCAAGAGGGTTCCCTTCTCTCCACACCCTCTCCAGCATTTGTTGTTTGTAGATTTTCTGATGATGCCCATTCTAACCGGTGTGAGGTGATACCTCACTGTAGTTTTGATTCGCATTTCTCTAATAATTAGTGATGTTGAGCATCTTTTCATGTGCCTCTTGGCCATCTGTATTTCTTCTTTGGAGAAATGTCTATTTAGGTCTTCTGCCCATTTTTTGATCAGGTTGTTTTTTTTTTAATATTGAGCTGCATGAGCTATTTATATATTTTGGAGATTATTCTTTGTCCGTTGATTCACTTGCAAATATTTTCGCCCATTCTGAGGGTTGTCTTTTCAGCTTGTTTGTAGTTTCCTTTGCTGTGCAAAAGCTTTTAAGTATCATTAGGTCCCATTTGTTTATTTTTGTTTTTATTTCCATTACTCTAGTAGGCGGGTCAAAAAAGATCTTGCTGTGATTTAAGTCACAGAGTGTTCTTCCTATGTTTTCCTCTAAGAGTGTTATAGTATCCATTTTTACGTTTAGGTCTTTAATCCATTTTGAATTTATTTTTGTGTATGGTGTTAGGAAGTGTTCTAATTTCATTCTTTTACATGTAGCTGTCCAGTTTTCCCAGCACCACTTATTGAAGAGACTGTCTTTTCTCTGTTGTATATCCTTCCCTCCTTTGTCATAGATTAGTTGACCATAGGTGCATGGGTTTATCACTGGGCTTTCTATCCTGTTCCATTGATCTATATTTCTGTTTTTGTGCCAGTACCATACTGTCTTGATTACTATACTTTGTAGTATAGTCTGAGGTGAGGGAGTCTGATTCCTCCAGCTCTGTTTTTTCCCCTCAAGATTGCTTTGACTATTCAGGGTCTTTTGTGTCTCCACACAAATTTTAAGATTTTTTCTTCTAGTTCTGTAAAAAAAATGTCTTTAGTAATTTGATAGGGATTGCATTGAATCTGTAGATTGCTTTAGGTGGTATAGTCATTTTCACAATACTGATTCTTCCAATCCATGAACATGTTATATCTCTCCATCTGTTTGCATCATCTTGAATTTCTTTCATCAGTGTCTTATAGTTTTCTGAGTACAAGACTTTTACCTCCTTAGGTAGGTTTATTCCTAGGTATTTTATTCTTTTTGTTGCAATGGTGAGTGTGATTGTTTCCTTAATTTCTCTTTCTGATCTTTCATTCTTAGTATATAGGAATGCAAGAGATTTCTATGCATTAATTTTGTATCCTGCAACTTTACCAAATTCATTGATTAGCTCTGGTAGTTTTCTGGTAGCATCTTCAGGATTCTTTATATATAGTACCACGTCATCTGCAAATAGTGACAGTTTTACTTCTTCTTTTCCAATTTGTACTCCTTTTATTTCTTTTTCTTCTCTGATTGTCGTGGCTAGGACTTCCAAAACTATGTTGAATGACAGTGGCAGGAGTGGACATCCTTGTCTTTTTCCTGATCTTAGAGGAAATGCTTTCAGTTTTTCACCATTGAGAATGATGTTTGCTGTGGGTTTGTCGTGTATGGCCTTTATTATGTTGAGGTAGGTTCCCTCTATGCCCACTTTCTGGAGAGTTTTTATCATAAATGGGTGTTGAATTTTGTCAAAAGCTTCTTCCGAGTCTAATGAGATGATCATATGGTTTTTACTCATCAGTTTGTTAATATAGTGTATCACCCTGATGGATTTGCATATATTGAAGAATCCTTGCATTCCTGTGATAAATCCCACTTGATCATGGTGTATGATCCTTTTAATGTGTTGTTGGATTCTGTTTGCTAGTATTTTGTTGAGGATTTTTGCATCTATATTCATCAGTGATATTGGTCTGTAATTTTCTTTTTTTGTAGTGTCTTTGTCTGGTTTTGGTATCAAGGTGATGGTGGCCTCGTAGAATGAGTTTGGGAGTGCTCCTTCCTCTGCAGTTTTCTGGAAGAGTTTCAGAAGGATGGGCGTTAGCTCTTCTCTAAATGTTTGATAGAATCCACCTGTGAAGCCATCTGGTCCTGGACTTTTGTTTGTTGGAAGATTTTTAATCACAGTTTCAATTTCATTACTTGTGATTGGTCTGTTGATATTTTCTATTTCTTCCTAGTTCAGTCTTGGAAGGTTATACCTTCGTAAGAATAACCAAATTCTAAGAATTTGTCCATTTCTTCCAGGTTGTCTATTTTATTGGTATAACATTGCTTGTAGTACTCTCTTATGATGCTTTGTATTTCTGCAGTGTCTGCTGTATCTGCTCTTTTTTCATTTCTAATTTTATTGATTTGAGTCCTCTCCCTCTTTTTCTGTCTGGCTAAAGGTTTATCAATTTTGTTTATATTCTCAAAGAACTAGCTTTAATTTTATTGATCTTTGCTACAGTTTTCCTTCTTTCTATTTCATTTATTTCTGCCCTTATCTTTATTATTTCTTTCCTTCTACTAACTTTGGGTTTGTTTGTTTTTCTTTCTCTAGTTCCTTTAGGTGTAAGGCTAGATTGTTTATTTAAGATTTTTCTTGTTTCTTGAGGTAGGATTGTACTGCTATAAACTTCCCTCTTAGAACTGCTTTTGCTGCATCCCATAGGTTTTGCATTGTCGTGTTTTCATTGTCATTTGTCTCCAGGTATTTTTTGGTTTCCTCTTTGATTTCTTCAGTGATCTCTTGGTTATTTAGTAATGTATTGTTTAGCCGCCATGTGTTTGTGTTTTTACATTTTTTTCCCTGTAATTGATATCTAGTCTCATAGTGTTGTGGTAGGAAAAGATGTTTGATATGATTTCAATTTTCTTAAATTTACGAAGGCTTTATTTGTGACCCAAGATGCGATCCTGGAGAATGTTCCATGTGCCCTTGAGAAGATAGTGTAATTTGCTGTTTTTAGATGGAATGTCCTATAAATATCAATTAAATCTATCTGGTCTACTGTGTCATTTAAAGCTTGTGTTTCCTTATTAATTTTCTGTTTGGATGATCTGTCCATTGGTGTAAGTGAGGTGTTAAAGTCCCCCACTATTATTGTGTTACTGTCGATTTCCTCTTTTATAGCTGTTAGTAGTTGCCTTATGTATTGAGGTGCTCCTGTGTTGGGTGCATATATATTTATAATTGTTATAGCTTCTTCTTGGATTGATCCCTTGATCATTATGCAGTGTCCTTCCTTGTCTCTTGTAACATTCTTTATTTTAAAGTCTATTTTATCTGACATGAGTATTGCTACTCCAGCTTTCTTCTGATTTCCATTTGCATGGAATATCTTTTTCCATCCCCTCACTTTCAGTCTGTATGTGTCCCTAGGTCTGAAGTGGGTCACTTGTAGACAGCATATATCCAGGTCTTGTTTTGTATTCATTCAGCGAGGCTGTGTCTTTTGGTTGGAGCATTTAATCCATTCACATTTAAGGTAATTATTGATATGTATGTTCCTATGACCATTTTCTTAATTGTTCTGAGTTTGTTTTTGTAGGTCCTTTTCTTCTCTTGTGTTTCCCACTTAGGGAAGTTCCTGTAGCATTTGCTGTAGAACTGGTTTGGTGGTGCTGAATTCTCTTAGCTTTTGCTTGTCTGTAAAGCTTTTGATTTCTCCATTGAATCTGAATGAGATCCTTGCCAGGTAGAGTAATCTTGGTTGTAGGTTCTTCCCTTCCACCACTTCAAATATATCATGCCACTCCCTTCTGGCTTGTAGAGTTTCTGCTGAGAAATCAGCTGTTAACCTTAGGGGGGTTCCCTTGTATGTTACTTGTCATTTTTCCCTTGTTGCTTGTAATAATTTTTCCCTGTCTGTAATTTTTGTCAATTTGATTAGTATTTGTCTCAGCGTGTTTCTCCTTGGATTTATCCTGCCTGGGACTCTCTGTGCTTCCTGGACTTGGGTGGCTATTTCGTTTCCTATGTTAGGGAAGTTTTCGACTATAATCTCTTCAAATATTTTCTTGGGTCCTTTCTCTCTCTCTTCTCCTTCTGGGACCCCTGTAATGCAAATGTTGGTGCATTTAATGTTGTCCCAGAACTCTTAGGCTGTCTTCATTTCTTTTCGTTCTTTTTTCTTTATTCTGTTCCGTGGCAGTGAATTCCTCCATTCTGTCTTCCAGGTCACTTATCCGTTCTTCTGCCTCAGTCATTCTGTTATTGATTCCTTCTAATATATTTTTCATTTAACTTATTGTATTGCTCATCTCTATTTGTTCTTTAATTCTTCTAGGTGCTTGTTCTTTAATTCTTCTGGGTCTTTGTTAAACATTTCTTGCATCTTCTCGATCTTTGCCTGCATTCTTTTTCCAAGGTCCTGGATCATCTTCACTATCATTATTCTGAATTCTTTTTCTGGAAGGTTGCCTCTCCACTTCATTTAGTTGTTTTTCTGGGGTTTTATATTGTTCTATCATTTGGTACATAGTCCTCTGCCTTTTCATCTTGTCTATCTTTCTGTGAATGTGGTTTTCGTTCCACAGGTTGCAGGATTATAGCTCTTCTTGCTTCTGCTGTCTGACCTCTGGTGGATGAGGCTATCTAAGAGGCTTATGCAAGCTTCCTGATGGGAGGCATCAGTGGTGGGTAGCGCTGGGTGTTGCTCTGGTGGGCAGAGCTCAGTAAAAGTTTAATCCACTTGTCTGCTTATGGGTGGGGCTGAGTTTCCTCCCCGTTGGTTGTTTGGCCTGAGGCAACCCAGCACTGGAGGCTACAGGCTCTTTGATGGGGCTAATGGCGGGCTCCGGGAGGGCTGATGCCAAGGAGTACTTCCCAGAACTTCTGCTGCCAGTGTCCTTGTCCCCATGGTGAGCCACAACCACCCCCCACCTCTGCAGGAGACCCACCAACATTAGCAGGTAGGTCTGGTTCAGTCTCCTATGGGGTCACTGCTCCTTCCCCTGGGTCCTGATGCACCTACTTTGTGTGTGCCCTCCAAGAGTTCAGTCTCTGTTTCCCCCAATCTTGTTGAAGTCCTGCAATCAAACCCAACTAGCCTTCAAAGTCTGATTCTCTGGGAATTCCTCCTCCCGTTGCTGGTCCCTCAGGTTGGGAAGCCTGATGCGGGGCTCAGAACCTTCACTCCAGTGGGTGGACTTCTGTGGAATAATTGTTCTCCAGTTTGTGAGTCACCCACCCAGCAGTTATGAGATTTCATTTTATTGTGATTAAGCCCCTCCTACCATCTCACTTTGTCTTCTCCTTTGTCTTTAGATGTGGGGTATCTTTTTTGGTGAGTTCCAGTGTCTTCTTTTTGGTGATTGTTCAGCAGTTAGTTGTGATTCTGGTGCTCTCACAAGAGGGAGTGAGCACACGTCCTTCTACTCTGCCACCTTGAACCAATCTCCTTGTATGTATATTCTGATAAGACTGTCTTGTCTTAAATATTTTGGGGGCATCTTATTTTGGAACTGGATTCAGAATCCAGTTATTAGTGACTCAAAGAACTCCATTTCGTTATTTATAGTTCCAATACACTTTTGGCCTGAAAACAACATTGGCCTTGGTTGACCACCCTTTGTAATTATGGGGTTTAGGGCTTGATGATTTTTATCTTTGCCTGAAATATCAATTGTAACCACAAAATATCAAGCTTTGCTATCATAAAGGATAGCCAAACTCATTTGCTGAAAGAAGAGTTTTAAAAATACCTAAGGAAGTCCAGCCTCATTAGAATTAGTGAAATCGAGTTTCATCAGGTGATTACACAAAAAGAGACATCAATTGTCTCTTCAGTATACGAATTTTGCATATTGTTAAAAATCACATTTTAAGCTTATAGCTTTTATACTGTATATTAATGATTAAAAAGTTGATAGGACATTGATAGCTACAGTCAGTTCAGATTTTTTCATTAGTTCTTATGTTGAAATAATTAATTACAACTTTCAAAATTTAGCAGGTTGAAGTCAAGTTGATATTTAAACATTAATTTGCAAAACAGAATTTTAGTTATGTTTATATATGATTATAGTATAGTCATTGATATGCGATTATGGGATAAAAGGTATGAAGACGTATTGTGATAAATTCATTACAAAGTAATACATTTTCTCTTGCCCACTCAGGTAATTTAATTAATTTCAGTCGCAAAATAGCATTCTAATTCACAACATGGTTTCATATCTTTATCCTCATTTCACAGTAGAAAGCTGTGACTTATGGAAATACACTTTTAAGACTCTTTTCTTTGTCAAGGGTTTTTTTATGTTTGGTATTTTGCAATTTCAAAGCACTTTTCTTTCAACTCAGCCTTCTCATTATGTTTGGTATTTGTTACCCACATTCTAAAAACCCAAGATACAAAAATGTTAATTGGCTTCCTCAAAGGCCAAAGAAAATATCAATAACAGACTCTACTAGAATAAAGTTCTTAAGATTGTGGCAAAGCCACAAAACTACTCCAAACATAATTCCCTTCATTAACTAATTATGTTTTGTAAAGAGATAATAGTCGTACAGTACAACCATTGTTTTAATTCTATTCTGAAGATGGATTTTAAGTGTGAAACCACATGCAGTTAAAACTTTTGTATTTAGGGATGAAAAAACAGAACAAAACACCCCCAAAGTCTAACAAACCTAACACTACCATTCAAAGACCAGTGCAGAGAAAATAACATTTTTCATTTGCAGAAAATATTTTAAAATCTCACATATTTAGTAGGTATGAATAGAACACTCTTATGGGGCAAGAAGACATTTTGGATACAAGACTCCGGATTAAGCAATGACCAAGCAGACTGCTGTCAGGGGTTCTCTATTGCTGTTCCCAGGTAGATATTTAGGTAAATCATCCACCAGACAAAAGAATAAACGTAAAATCCCTAAATTATGTGTGATTCATATCTTTTTTTTATAAATGAGCAAGAAGGTAAGCTCATATTTCAGTGATCAATGAATGCAAAAATGAAAGGTTTTAAGTTAATAAATGCATAGGAGTTCATAGAATACAATGGAATAAACATAGAATCTTGAAAGAAAATCAGGTGGTGTTTCTAGGGAGCAAATTTCATTAGGTAGGATCAAATGTACTTACATCCCTCTCTGCATTTTAAGAGAAGAACTAAATGCCTTATTTCTGAAAATAGGATCAGGACTGAAGTCAAGCATCTGATTCAAACACCCCCTCTGACACTGACCAGATGAATAATGTTTCACTTTGACCTTTCTTTGAAAACATGATGTGCAGATTTCCAATTAAGGTACATTATGTAGCTTTAATCATAGCTACCAACATCACGTCAGCATGCTAGGTGGCAAAGATAAGATATTATTTGTACAGTGACATAATAAAATACAATATAGCTTTACCCTTTCAAATGGTAACACATCAGATATTACTTTATATACTCAGAAAAAAAATAAAAACACCACATTTCAAAACCTTTAGTTTCAGTTCAACACATGGCATGCTTAATCGTTTCAGCACATCTAATTCTTTTTAATAAGTGTTAAAACTGAAAGCAAGACAGGTAGGTATTAAAAATATATTGGAACATCTTAAAATTACCAGCCCTAACAGTGGAAATAAAATGACGGCGATTAAAAGTAATAAAGGTTATTAAAAGTTAAGGGCCTTTGAGGCTAAGAAGTCATGTTAGACTGTCAATTGTTTTCCCCATGGTGGGAAGTCAGTTAGAAATTAAAAAAAAAATCTAGTAGTTTAGTTGTGGTCAAAGAAAGAGTCAGTGGAGGATGGGGAGGTTTCAGCAACATGCTGGTAGAAAAAAAGAGACTTACATAGTCTGGGAGGGCAGTGAAATGGAAGGCGTGGTAACCTCGCTCACTTAGTTGTCATTTTTGATTTTCAATGACATTTTTTTCATTCTTTCGCCTAGTAAAGATGACAGAAGTTCCTAATTTATTATCTGACGTCTATTCCTCTTCCTAGATTTAAGAGAGTTTAACTGTAAAATATCAAGTCATCATATCCAAATACAGACACTTTGAAAAAAACTACAGCACCGATGTTGCATGCATTCAATTATACTTCTCATAACTGCATCCACAAACCAGAGATAAGGACATGGGGGAAAGATTCAGCGAGCACAGCCCAGGAGGCTGGGGGAGAAAGGGGAAATCTGCAGGGTCTTCAGATTAAAGCAGTAGGAGGGAGGGGCTCATAACAAAGAGTCACGTTCTTCCTGAAAGGCTGTGAGCCATGGATTCTAGGAGAATGCAGAATTCAAGTCCTCTGCATGGCTCTAGGATCCATATACTCTATAGGTACAAACGGAGCTGGTCAAAATGTAAATGACACTCCACAAGAGAGATTCTCTCCTTAGATGCCTTCTGCTGCTCAGGGCTGGGCTGCATTTTAGATGATGAGAGAAGGATCATTGATACTTCTATAAACATGAACCTGGCAGATTGGTTGGGCTTGACTGAAGGCATAAAAAAAGTGCAGTGTAAATTTCTGTTCTGTGTGTAAATCACAGCACAGCCAGATCAGAGCAGGCAAAGTCATGGGGCCCCGGACGTTTCCTTCTAATTCTCCTCTTTGGTTGCACTTCATTCAGCATGTGTTGGGCTGGCCTGCTGAAGGTGCGCAGGAAATATTTGTGAATAAATGAATGAAGAGACTGCATAACTTAAATTCCTTGAAGAAAACCACCCTGATGGGGAAAACCCTCAATTCTACAGCTGATTTGTACATCTTCAGGAGCATGAGGGCGGTATTAAAAACAGTAGAAAAGAAAAAAATAGGGAAGACTTATCGTAAGAGCAAAGGGAAAAAAAGGAGAAAGCAGTAATATTGAAGAACGCCCCCAAACAGACAATGTAATGCCAAAGTCATCTCCAAGCACTGCAAATGTTGCTCAGTAGCAAAATACTGGAATTTGGATTTTAGTTCTGTAGTGGCAAATACCACATCTGTTCATGTGGTCTCATACAAATACTTTCCTATTCTCATGCATAATCTCAGATTCTTTGCTAGGTGCATGGTATTTATTATTAAAGAAACTATCTCTGGAGGAGGTTTAAAGTGAAAAGGTGTCTGAAATTTAGCTAGGATCATTCACAGGATGAACAAATCTAAATAACGTCTAGTTCGTTTCCATAGGTATGCATTCATCGGATTATGTTTATTTTGAAAAACAAATCTCCTGCAAGATATTTTAACTATAAGAGATTATTATTATTACTGAAGAAGCATCAAGACAGAATCATCTTAGTTCAATTACCATTGTTAAAAATTAAGGTACCATTAGCATAAAAATGTTGATGAGTGGCTTCCAGCTTTGGGGCTGGCTTTACTGTGAACTGATCTCAATATAGGATCGTTTATAGAGTGCGACCATAATGAGAGCACATAGAAAGGGGAAGAAAGTTCTCTGCACCCAGCTCATCAGTATGCAGCTCCGCTCTCAGAGAAACACACAGAGGAGCCGGTCCTTCAAGGGCAACTTCCTTGCCTGAGTGCAATCTGTCCATGCCAGTTAACAAGAAGCCAGCAGCTGCTTCTGGAGGGAATCCCCTTCCAGGAGCCAGGAATCCAGGCCCATAACACATGTGGGTAAGAGTAGATCAAGTCTGCCTTGAGAGGAGACCCACACCAGTCTAGTTCCTATAACATCTGGCTCTGTTCTCTGCTTCGGACGGACCACACATGGGTAGGTCTGGAGAAATGTAAGGACATTGTGTGAAATGCACTTGGCAGGGTTTGGGGAAAGACTGATCTGTAGGGTGTTGGCTTCTCCAAAGTTATCAGTGAGAACTAAGACTATCAAGTCTATTGATGGCAAGACCCCAAAACCTAACTGGTTGCTACTCTGAGCTGCTTCTGCTTTACCTGATGAGAAGGAAATTCACATGTTCGTACTGACGGCCCCACTGCAGAAGAGTACCTGCCAAGCAATTTATGAAATTCTGGTGGTTTCAAAAACAAAAACAAAAACCCACTCTTCAGACAAGTTAAATCTCTCAACATGAGGGCACAACAGCAAGCCCAGGGAAGCACAGGTGTTTTCAGATTCATTTCATACCTACATCTCACTCAGCGTTAGGACTAAACCAAGTGGTAAGAGGGAGTGCACCCAGGGCTGCAGGCTTCTGCTTGCAGGCAACTTCCGTTTTCTCCTAAGGAGAAACATTTGGCCATGTGTTCCCTCTAAGCAACGCCTGCAAAAGCTGGCTGACCTAATTTAAAATATGAGCTCTCATTGCATGAACCTCTTCCAAACCTTCACTATTTTTTGTTCGTTCAGACCTTATTCCATAAAAAGTCAGCCCATCTTTTTCCAGTCCTAGTGACCTGCATTCTCTCCTTCCCGGAAGCATGTCACTTCTCCTGCTAGCCTCTGCCTTAATCACTTTTATTTGTGGGACGCTAGGGAGGGGATGGGAATGCTTCGAGTAGGGAAGAAAATAACTCTTAAAAAAATCATTCTTATTATGATCATGTTTAGATGAAATATGGGGCTTGCCATCAACAAAATTACAAAACAATTCCACTGGGAGTCCAGACGGTTCAGGGTAATTCATCTATGAAAAAGTGAACTTTAATTGTTACTCTTGGCAGCAATCTAAGAGAAGAGTGAAATATTATACTAAATATTGCCACGTGCAATAGTAAAATGCTCTTTCCTCCCTGCCAGAAGCAGTGTATGGCCCCCTTCAGACTCAGGTTTGGATCTGGTGATTTAGTCTAAATCCTCGGCTTCCCCCTCTCCAAAACCAACAGAGGTTTTCAAAAGAGTTGCATTTTTTATTAGAACCATTTGCTCCTTTTAAGTTGCCAAAAAGGAGTAAGTAAAACTAAGACTTTTATTTGGGTTAAAGTTGATTCCTCAGCCTCATTGAGGTCAATGTACTTAGTCTGTGAACCTTCTACTAAGAAGTTCATTGCAGTGTTGAACCAGCCAGTGTTTTGATCCCTTCTTCCCCCCTCCCCAAACCCAACCCCTTGGCTGCCTGCATTTATAGAGTCGGGGCTGGAAGCATGGGGAAGCTAATCAAAAGGAAACATACATATGGCAAATTACATCCTGGATTTTCTAGAACAATTGAAATTTCAAGTATTTTTGATGCTGCACATAACATTTGCTATTCTGGTACCACGTGTCTTGATTTGAGCTTCAGAAAATGTGATCCCAACAGGTATTTACAATGCTTTAGATTAAAAGCTCATTGAACACTGCTGCATTATATAGTTTACAAGCACAGAAAGGTATTTGATAATACTCGAAAGCAGAGGGACATTCTTGTTTTCTAAAAGTGAAGTCTTCAGTGAAGATGTTAATCAAAGAACTCTTTTATATGGCGCTGGTTCCCTGGCATATTGATAGGTTTTGGCAAAGCATGATTAGTAAGCTGCTTGCAAATAATTTTTAAAATTACACTTTACATTTTCAGCATGAATATTTATATACATTGGGTATAATACACTAAGGATATATTAAAATCATATGTAACATATCCTATGTAGATAATATTATCCAGCTTCTAAATTGTTTAAGTTGCGGAAGTTAGGGCCCAGAAAAATTAAATGACTTGCCCAGGATTATTCAGCTTATTACCAATGATCTGAGGACCAGAACTATAATTTTTAAGTAGATATTCCTTATGTTATAGAATACTGTTTTTCATCCATAGGGATATATAATGATACAAAGATTATTTGGGAGTAAATTTAAGTCTGCAGATACAACAAAAAGTAATCTTTGTTGTAAATTAAATTAATGGATTAAAATTTAGATGATCTGAAACCTGAGTAAAGATACTACACTATAGGACAACTACTTTATATAATTATTTTCTTTTGATTATAGCATATGTTATGGATGACAATAAACAAAATGGCTACCATTAGTAAGACAGCTTGATGGAACTAGAATCCCCAACAGCCAGGGGAAAAATAGTCAGCACTTATTTACATCCTGTGCATACTTGCCTAAGACTGCGCATTGTAAAGCTTCATAAGAACTTTTAGTTTATGTAAAGTAACGTCTTAGAATTATGCCTGTTTTTCTGTTTGTGGAAGGTTTGAAAAAAAAAAAAACAACAAAAACAAAATATGTAGAAAAGCATAGCCTAGCAACTAACAGTGCTACCCTCAAACGAACAAAAGATACCAGCTATTATTAACTGGAAGTAATCACTCCAGAAGGTAAGGAATTTTTAAATACATTGTTACAAATACCACTCAGATAATCGATGACACCAAAGAATAAACTAATGAGGAGCCCCATAGGTCGACAATACTTGGGAGTTGGTTACCTTTAAAGAAACTGACCTATGATGTGGGAAGCCAAGGAAATCTGCCTTAAATGTGTTGTTTTAATTTAAAAAAAAAAAAAAAGGAACCTGCCTTTTTTTTTTCTACTAAGAGGTCAAGCTCTTCCTGTGTCAGTACAAAATTTAAAGTTTCTTTGGATGGGTTCTATTTCCTGCTCTCCATTTAAAATGGGGGAAAAATAAAAATATTTTGCCTGTGACAAAATATGAAAGAAGTTCTCACCCTTAAAACCAGCAGCATTGGTTTTCCAGTCATTAGCGTTCAAATGTCCTGCACGGGAAGTCCTTACAATAACATGCTGCACGTCTCTCCAGGTCAGAAACGGACTGGGGAAAGACAAGGTAAGAATCATTGTACCAAAAAAAAAAAAAGATGGGGGAAGCAGAGAGTCACAAGCAAATTAAAAAAGCAAAAGCAGAAGGGCAAAGTACTAAAAACAAAGGGTCAGCGATTTGGGTTTGGGATAAACAAATGCCAAATGCCGCTCCTGTTCTCATCTTGGAGAAGTGACATTAGTCTCAGGGAGGCAGAAAATGTAACCTTTAATTTGAGAAATAATGTGATATTAGTCAGTGTAAGTTTTTAAAAGGGTGAAGATTTCCAGTTTTCTCAACAAAATGGCTCCCAATTCTGGCCCTGTCATCCTTCGTGTAGACTCTTGCATCATCATTAGAAAATTACAACAAGCTAAAATCAAAACTGAAGGGCTCTTGAACATTCCTTGTTCAGTTGTTTAGCCAGGCACTTGATTTTAATTTAACAAAGAACTTAGCAATGTTAACCATTCTGGATGGATGTGTGGGATACAGAAAAAGTCTCAACTGAAACCAAGTCTTCATTTTCAGTGTTCTCAAAGGAAGAGGATGTGGTACAGAGCCCCAAACCGGGTACACAGAAAACTATGGGAGTGTCTTAATTTGCAATAAATAGTTATTAAATTATTGGATACCTATTTCTTATGGCTGTTGGCACTGAAGATCACAAAGACACTACTGAATGGGAGATACTTTCATCAAAGAACTGCAATACTAATAAACACACAGAAAACAAATCCAAGTACATATACACAGTCTTTTGTTCTCTTTCAAAGAACATGTTATTTACTAAAGGCATTTGACTCAGTGCATGCATGAAATTCTCTAATCAGGATACTTATTCAATTCAGTCTTGAATGTGAGGTGTGACAATTTTTTTACTTAACTAGGAAATATGGCAACTTATCATGCAGCTTGTGTAGTTATTTTCTTTGCTTCTCACCTGCCATCTTCATTTTAGAAGGATATTTGCAAAGGATGGGTCGGAACATTTGAAGGAGGAGAGACAATGACTTGCTACCTTCCTAGAAGTGTGACAGGGGCATGTGGTAATCTCTGTACCCCCTCGTATGGGCACATATACACACTGGTGTCTCCCAGGCAGAGGGAGAACGTGGTATCTTTATAGCTAATTTTCAATGATGAAGCTGCACACTGCTTCACTTGATACTACATTTTCCTATCACACTCAGCATATATGTGTTTTTGAGGGTGGCCTCGTAATGAGAGGGGGCCCAGTGATCAGATTCTGGTTCCTTCATTTTCTACGTATGTGAAATTGACTTCCCAAAGTGTCAGTTTCCCCACTTAGAATGTGGATGTTAATATCTACTTTACTTCGTTGTACCAACTGAATCAAAGTATAGTTGTCCCTTGAACAACGCGGAGGTTAGGGGCACCGACCCCTGAGCAGTCAAAAGTCTGAGTATAACTTATAGTTGGTCCTCCGTAGCCACGGTTCTGCATCCATATATTCAACCAGCAGTGGATCATGTACTACGTATTTAATGAAAAAAATCTGTGTATAAGCGGACCTGTGCAGTTCAAACCTACGTTGTTCAAGAGTCAACTGCCATGCCAAGTACTTAACCTTGTTCCTGGTGCATAATAAACCATTATAAGTGGTAGACAGTACATCATTTTGCTAAAGTAAGAGCCACAGCTCCTATTAAGTGATTTGAAAATGAAGGAGATGGGGAGAGAAAAGTACTACAGAGTTCTTATACCTTTTTGTTATGTTCTCAGATTCCAAATAAAAGAGAAATATTACTGCCATTTTCAAAGCTTCTATAAGGGACAAGATAGGATCTCGACTATTTTGTAAGGTTGCATTAATAGAAGAACTTATACTAAGGGATTAAAACCCATCCACGTGAGTTTGAAAGATATGAGAACAATGGAAGCAGAATTATTTTTGTTTTGATACAACACTTGTTAGGAGCCAACTTTAGAACCTGACAAGGCACAAAACTCTGAATAAAGGGAGGGAGGTTGTGTGATGAATCCCAGGAGGCACGGAAGTTTTGCTTCTAAAACAGTTGGTATGATTTGGCCCTTAGCTGCCTAATAGTGAATCCACAACAAAATTTAACAGAGCCCATGCACTACAGTCAGGAAAATTAGGAGAATGAGTCCAGGGAAAATTCTGAATGCTACTCTCAACATAAGACGTTCTAGCTCTGCCTGAAATGCGATGCTAATCTCCATTCCCTTTTCCAGTGTAGTTACTTGGGTGAGGGGCGAAAACAACAGAAAAGCTCAGTCTGGAAAGTCATTCCAGCCCCTTATTTATGGGAAAGCAAAATCCTCTCAAGTGAACATGTATGTTTTTATTTTTTCATGAGCAAACAGCAAGACCCCTAAAAGTACACTTGGATGTGATAAATATGTCTAACTCAACCTTGTAATTTTAAAATAACATTTAACACACAGTTAAACCTTTCACATTTTAAATGTTATCCTTCAGGGAAAAAAAAGAAAAGAAAAGAAACAACACAAGCTTCCCTGTTACCTATCACCAGGGCAAAATTCCTTTAGAAATATCAAGCACAAGTTTCTGGTCACTGGGAGACCATTTCCCTAGTGACCCTTAGCTCTAAAAATAGAATAATAACAACAGAACAGGAAACACTTATCTTGTAGCTTAAGCAGTTGTATTCAGGCAGATTCAGGAAGCCTCCTGCATTCAACTCAGCCTGAAGAAATGAGAGTTACTTGCTCTCATGCTGAGTTGCACAAACTAATTCTTCTTGGAGTGCTTGTAATTAGAAGGGAGAAATGACCTTCAGGAAATTGAAACTACACATGGAGAGGAGGCATTCAGATAATTTTACTGTGACATTTGATAATGTACAACTTCAGAAATGATTTAATTTCAAAATTTCCTGAATTTCACCAAAATAAAGGGAGAAAGATAATATGGGAAACCAATGGATTTTTGAATCAGTGGTGTTCCTACCTGTGGGAGGGTAATTAATTATAGCTCAGGAAATAGCCATAGGTTAAGTGGCTAGTCTCCTGAGAGGACTTTTATTTAGGGGAAAGTCTGATTCACATTTCATGACCTATTTGTATTTATGCTCACAGGGATGATGTAGGAATGAAGAAGTCATCAAACGTGGGGTAAACCACATACAGAGTGAAAGAAGAGTGCCCTGTGCCGTGAGCGCCACAGTCCACAATGGTAACATAGGACCTCCTAAAACTTACCCCTTCCTGCCAATTACCCTGGACCCACACTCCAGTGGCCTCTGGAAACCAATACCCCTTTCACCGCCAAAGCACCAAAAGATTTGGGGCAAATAATAATCAAAAAGGCCAAAAGTCTAACCAACCTAGAAAAAAAGAGCAGTTTCTCTCAACTCTGAGCCCGGTGACCACCAGTCTCATAATGAGCCTCCAGGAGTTACGCCACATACCCCTAAGGTTTCTTCCTGGAATTACTGACAGTTACCCCTGAATAACAATATACACTAAAAGGTCACATTTATAAATGCCTGCAAAACGTGGCTAGTTAACCATGACCTTTCAAGGCAATACAACGTACATGATTTTCTGGGGAGTCCTGTAGGTATCATCTTTTCCTGTAAGGAAGTTTTGCATCCTTTGATGACCGCAAAATAATAACCAACATTTAGTGAACACTTGGCCAGGGAGAGGTACTGTATGTTGTATATGCACTATCATTGTGTAATCTAAAAAAAATCACATGATAGAGGTAAAATTTTTATTCCCATTTCACAGATGACAAAAGTGAGACTTTGAGTTCCACACAGTAACTCAGGGACATATAGGTAGGTCGTGGTAGAGCTACAATTCAAACCAGCTGCACTTGGCTATGATAGTATGCTATCAATCACTATTTAATACCATCTCCACATGGACCCATAAAGGTGAAATGAATGTACACACAGTGGCTTGTCAGGTGGTTCTCTAACAGCTGGATCAGGAAGCCAAGTGTGGCATGTTCTGTCCTCACGGTCATACAATTTTTGTGCCCATACTCTCTCTCTCTCTCTCAACTCAGTTGGCTGAGTTTTGTTTGCAACAGAATTCAGGAGATTCTTGAGTCCTAATTTGATTTTCAGGTTCCAAAGGCCTAACTTCGGCACATTCTATCAAGAAGGTAAACAGAAAGATACTGAACTAGGAAAAATCATACTCTTTTTATAAAATAATATTTTATACTAGATGTCATAACATTGTATCTTTTCTTAACATTTGCTATGAACTTGTCACCTTGCCTGACACGCTCACACTTTGATGTGGTTTAAAGCCTGATTAGGTAACTCTTCTCCAATAAGGGAACCTCAGCTGAACCTCATCTCAAATACTTCTAGTCTCCAGCTGCAAAAATAGGATCACGAACGACACTATCACTACCTGGTGTTTGTATTACATTTTTGTTCTGAGCAGTTCAAAGTATTTCATGGGCCCAAAGTATTTCATGGGTTTTAGAAGAAGTAGGACATATCCCGGGAGAGACATTCTGTCTAGTGCTTCTTGTTGGACGTCTAAGTGCAACTGCTAGCACTTAAAAAAAGAATTCCCTACTTAAGAGTTTTCCCAGATAATTCTGCACACTTGTGAATAAACCTGTACCTGGTGGTCCTTAAAAACAAGGACCAAGGGCTTCCGTGGTGGCGCAGCGGTTGAGAGTCCGCCTGCCGATGCAGGGGACACGGGTTCGTGCCCCGGTCCGGGAAGATCCCCCATGCCGCGGAGCGGCTGGACCCGTGAGCCATGGCCGCTGAGCCTGCGCGTCCAGAGCCTGTGCTCCGCAACGGGAGAGGCCACAACAGTGAGAGGCCCGCGTACCACAAAAACAAAAAAAACAAAAACAAGGACCAATTTTAAATCCTGAGTGACTGATTCACCTGCATTTACTAAAGAGAAAAAAGAACTCACCTTCCCCCCGCAAGCCCCCAGATGGATCTATCATCATAGGCAGTTTAAGGACAACTGATAAAAGGAAAAATGAATACACATCTTATTATAGAAAAAGAATAGATCAATAAGAGGAGCAATAGCGAATCCAGATAATGAAAACCATTTCCTAAACAGGACAATCATCTTTAAATACAAGAGTGATTCCATCTAAAGCAAGGATGAGCGATTACGTGGACCAGACCTATAGGGAAACAGCATGAGCAATCAGCAATCATCAAATATCCAGCTTACTAGTCAACCAAACATCCAAGGCCAAAGCAGTCTCCTTTTATGTTTCTCAAGATTGTGTAAAGGGAAAATGGGAATCAGTAGCCAGAAAATGAATGCCATTGTACAGATGCTAAATAAGTCAGCAATTATGGGAAAGGATTCATTTTGAGCTGGAAGAACCAAGATGAGGCAGAAGTGTTTAAAGCCTGCAGAGATTGAGGAAAAACATTACTCTGACTGCAGCCAGTGTGTGCCAACGATGATTCAAGAATAAAATACAGACCTTTCAACAAAGGAAGCCAATCTTCTTTTGTCAGGTAATGAAGAGCCCAAAGGGATCGCCAGGTGGTGAGTCCCACTACGAGCAGGAGTGTATCCCTAATGGGAGTGTGTTTGTTCTGTGTTCTATATTAATTCAAAAGTCCCGGGTCTAAAGCTGGGTTGCGGTAACAGAAAACACAGTTAATAATACCTCCAGATTTAGAAATATGATTTGTATTGGTAGCACCAGGATCCCTGCTTATGATCCATCCACACCTGAATGAAAGCAGAAAAGATAAAAGAAAAAACTGGTTTGAGATCACCTAAGTCAAATTTTTGTTTTACTCCTTTGTGAAGCCACTCACTGATTCCCTGAATTTAGTCTAAACCAAAGGTGTGGGAATTTGGTTTATAAACACACTTACGATAGCCCCCAATTTACAAAGAAAAATTCTGTCATTTAAACTGAAGTGTCTCCTTTCCATTATAAATCCCAGCTTATCTGTAGGATTTGTCATTATACCTGAAAGACATCAATAAGTTTTCTGCAGCCTTAAAAATGATTATTTTGTTTGTAAGCTCAATAATCATTTCCTTGAAATACTTTGTTATGTAAATGCTTATGGAGTGGTCAGCCAGAGGTACACTAAGTTGAGATCACACGCATTGAAATCAATTCATGATCACGGAACTTTCTTTCCACCTGCTCTTGTGGTACACTCAATTCCCTCTGAGAATATTACCCTGAGACTATAAATTCTGGCCATTCTAAAGCCCTCTCTCCTAAAAGGAACCCTCTGTTGGTGGGAATGTAAATTGGTGCAGCCACTATGGAAAACAGTACTGGAGGTTCCTAAAAAAACTAGAAATAGAGTTGCCGTATGATCCAGCAATCCCACTCCTGGGCATATACCTGGAGAAAACTCAAATTCGAAAAGATACATGCACCCCAATGTTCATGGCAGCACTATTTACAATAGCCAAGACATGGAAGCACCTAAGTGTCCATCGACCAAAGAAGATGTGGTATATATATACAACGGAATGTTACACAGCCATAAGAAAGAATGAAATAATGCTATTTGCAACAACATGGTTGGACCTAGAGATTATCATACTAAGTGAAGACAGACAAAGACAAATATCATATGATATCACTTATATGTGGAATCTAAAAAAATGATACAAATGAACTTAATTACAAAACAGAAATAGATCCAGACATAGAAAACAAACTATGGTTACCAAAGGGGAAAGGTTGGGGTGGGGGAGGGATAAATTAGGAGTTTGGGATTAACATATACACACATATATAAAATAACCAACAAGGACCTACTATATAGCACAGGGAACTATACTCAATATTTTGTAATAACCTATAAGGGAAAAGAATCTGAAATGCATATATATACACACACATATATATATGTATATATAACGGAATCACTTTGCTGTATACCTGAAACTAACACAACATTGTAAATCAATTATACTTCAATAAAAAATAAAAATAATTTAAAAAATAGGCCTCTGTCTTTATGCAACCATAACCTGGAATCTAAATCTGACTCTCTTTTTTGTCCCCAATCTTTGAAATTGTTTGAAGTAGACCAGATGTGTTGGTATGAGAGCTTCCTCCCTAAGTTTATCCTGGTCAAGCTGGGAGAAACTCAGGTCTGGGAAAGAAACTGGAGGACACAGCTTACTCCCCCTTTTCTGCTAATTTTGTAGGCTACCTAACACTGGGCATGAATAAATACATAATTCTAAGGTAACTGACCTTGTCCTGCAGAAGGACACTGTGGCCCCCGTTATTTATTTCTAATTAAATTTTTTTAAAAATAAATTTATTTATTATTTTTGGCTGTGTTGGGTCTTTGTTGCTGTGAGCGGGCTTTCTCTAGTTGCAGCGAGCGGGGGGCTACTCTTCATTGCAGTGTGCGGGCTTCTCATTGCGGTGGCTTCTCTTGTTGTGGAGCATGGGCTGTAGAGCGCACAGGCTTCAGTAGATGCAGCACGTGGGCTCAGTGTGGCTCACGGGCTTAGATGCTCTGCAGCATGTGGGATCTTCCTGGACCAGGGCTTGAACCCTGTCCCCTGCATTGGCAGGCGGATTCTTAACCACTGCGCCACCAGGGAAGCCATCTAATTTAAATTTGTTCTCAAAATAATAATAAACATAGTTTCTAATCACATGAGAATGGTATAAATTGTGCTTTAGAGTCAGGAAGACTTCGGGTAAATCATGACCTGCTACTTAATAGGTCTGTCACCCTAGTAGCCTATTTACTAAAATTCTCTGGACTCAGTTTCCCACCTGAAATGTGGAGACAAATTCATTAGCTCAAATTCTTGGTTGCAAGAATTTGAGGTAATGAATATAAAGTGCCTGGCACATGAAAGGTTCTCAAAGACAGCAGTCATTATGGTACTTGAACAACCTATCATCCCAGAAAAATTCAGAAGAACCACTTTCTGAATTTATACTAGCATCTGATGAATTGTCACTTAATTAAGCTAAGTTTTCCTCTATGCTCCTAAATTTTAATAGCATGTTTTTTAGTTTCTGTAATAGATGAACAAAATAGCATCTTCAACACCTTGGTATATTTCTGCTTAGTGAAATAATAATGCTACTAAGATGTGTCAAAAAGCTCTGGTTTTAAAAGCTGATGGTGGAGGCAGCAACTGGTTGGGAAAGAACTGTTTGTACCCGCTGTGACTGTAATAAACCCTCTCTATTTGTGGGAAGATTTTCCCTTTTGATGGTTGGCCATTGATGTGATGTTGTAAAGGATGGTGAATTGTTCTTTGGTTTGATATCCTAGTGCTTTTCAAGTACCAAATGTTAGGATGAAGACTTTGAACGTACTTATTCGCTTAACTGAACTACCGGACTGAAGTGTTTTGAAACTTTTTCTACATAGTTTGAGGATCTGCAGAGTTCTTACCTCAAAAGCCAGCAGGTGAACCCTTGGACAGGCAACAAAAAATATTTGGTTGCATCTCTGTTATCACTATTATTTTAAATTACTTTACAGCATTTTTCTCTCATTATATTTTTCCTATTAAGTACAAAGAATGAAAATGATCCTTTTCTACATGCTTATGTTTTTAAACAAAGGTTTTCAAAGTTCAGCTTTAATTTTAAACTTAAATGAAAATGACTAAGCATTTTGGATTCTAGAATTTTAAGTAAATGTTATTCTATTTTAGACACTCCTGGTTCATTATGTAAACTCCTAGCAATCTTTTTAATTATTAGACTTCAACAGTAACGAAAAATATTTTTCAAAAATTTCATGCTACACACACATACACACACTCTGAGGAAAAGATCAACTGAGATGAATAGAAATCTATTACAACAGTTTTGGAGGTATTTTAAATAACCCTATGGCTGATGTGACTGGACTGAAAAAAATAATGTTTAATTTTCCCATACTTCACATGAAGAAAACAAAGCTGGCTTGTCACCTAAAGGAAAGTAGAGGGAATAAAAGTAACAAAACACCTCAAACCTCAGCCCTGTTTCCCTGTCTCCCAAACTAAAGACTCAAGACATTGATGGGCAAAATGCAGGTACATAATTCCCTACTGGACAAGAACTCCTTTTTTATTTTCAAGGCAGCCCACGTATTAACTCCGATATCTCTCCTGTCCCTATTATCAGTGTCTCAATTCCCAGAAACAGTGGCAGAAAATAGAGGATAAATTCCAACTTTCTTTTCTATTGCCTCCCCTACTCTATATGTTGGGATGCCAAAATCATGTCTTTCCAGTGAGGGGTGCACAAGAGACAGAGTTGTGACTAATAAAACATAAGTGGGAGTCTACTGAGCATTTCTGAGAAAGTCTCTGCTTTCCTACCACAGGCACTGCCTAATCCTCCTTCACTCTTTCCTTCCTCTTTTTAACTGAATGTGGATGTGATGGCTGGCGCTACAGCAGCCATTAAGAAAAAGTCAAGAGATAACACAGACTTTGGCCTTGGTAGCCTTGGGCTTCTGAACCAACATCTTCACTTGTGGATGTCCTGTTGTACCACCCACACATAGCTATTAAATACAATTTCTAAAATATGTATCTCCAGAAGTACAGAGTATTAGATAGCATTTATTGAGTATTCACTGTGTGCCAGGCACATTGTGAAAAGTACTCAATATTTCATTTATTTCTCACAACAATCCTATGAGACAGGTACTATTATTATTACTAAAATAAGGAAATCAAGGCAGGGAAAGTTTAACGACCCTGTTAGGGTCACATGATTAGCAAAAGCTGAAATTGGCTACAGGCAGTCTGACTCCAGAGCCCTAGGTCTGACCTATTCCATCACCATTTGTCTTGTACTGGAGAAGGTGCCAAAAGGGGAAGAGTCAGGGTAACAATCATTGTAGGGGCTGGCCAGCAAGCCTCCAATTTTTATAGTAGGGGTAGGAAATGATCCTGTCCTCACTTAGCATCCACACTTTGGATGGCTCTCTACCAGCATCTCAGAGTTGACTGGGGGTTTTGTCCCTCATCCCACAATTCAATGGCAGATTTGAGTAGGTCTGTGCCTGGATGCTAGTTAGAGCAGTTCATCATCACACCCGTTTGAAACCAGAGTTTCTCATTGAGAATTTAAAAAAGAAGAATAGAAACAAAGAAAAAGAAAGGAAGGAAAACAATTTTTAAGGTAAAAGAAACATAAGAGAAGAGTGCAGGATGGTCCTTCAAGATGGCGGCAAAGAGGTGAGGATCGCCTTCCTCCCCACAAATACATCAGAAATACTTCTACATGCGGAACAGCTCCTACAGAACACCTACTGAACGCTGCCAGAAGACCTCAGACTTCCCAAACGACAAGAAACTCCCCCACGTACCTGGGTAGGGGAAAAGAAAAAAGAATAAATGGAGACAAAAGAATAGGGACGGGACTGCACCAGTGGGAGGGAGCTGTGAAGGAGGAAAGGTTTCCACACACTAGGAAGCCCCTTCAATGGCAGGGACGGGGATGGGGGATGAGGGGAAGCTTTGGAGCCCAGAGGGAGAGCACAGCAACAGGAGTGCAGAGGAAAAAGCGGAGAGATTCCCGCACAGAGGATCGGGGCCGACCGGCACTCACCAGCCCAAGAGGCTTGGGAGCTGGGGCGGGTGGGGCTGGGAGCTGAGGCTTGGGCTTTGGAGGTCAGACCCCAGGGAGAGGACTGGGGTTGGCTGCATGAGCACAGCCTGAAGGGGGCTAGTGCGCCACAGCTAGCCGGGAGGGAGTCTGGGAAAAAGTCTGGAACTGCCTAAGAGGCAAGAGACCATTGTTTCGGGGTGCGCGAGAAGAGGGAATTCAGAGGGTTGCCTAAACGAGCCCAGAGATGGGCGTGAGCTGCAGCTATCAGCGTGGACCCCAGAGACGGGCATGAAACGCTAAGGCTGCTGCTGCTGTAGCACCAAGAAGCCTGTGTGCGAGCACAGGTCACTATCCACACCTCCCCTCCCGGGAGCCTGTGCAGCCCGCCACTGCCAGGGCCCCGTGATCCAGGGACGACTTCCCCGGGAGAACACATGGCGAACCTCAGGCTGTTGCAATGTCATGCTGGCCTCTGCCATTGCAGGCTCCCCCCGCATTCTGTACCCCTCCCTCCTCCCAGCCTGAGTGAGCCAGAGCCCCCTAATCAGCTGCTCCTTTAACCCCCTTCTGTCTGGGTGAAGAACAGATGCCAGAGGGTGACCTACATGCAGAGGCAGGGCCAGATTGAAAGCTGAACCCCAGGAGCTGTGCGAACAAAGAAGAGAAAGGGAAATCTCTCCTAGCAGCCTCAGGAACAGTGGATTAAATCTCCACAATCAACTTGATGTTCCCTGCATCTGTGGAATACCTGAACGGACAACGTTTATACTACTTATTATCATTGGTGGATTTGTTTATTGGTTTGGTGCTCTCCTCTTTTTTTTTATTAAAAAATTTATTTAATTGATATTTAAATTTTTTTTTATTTTAATAACTTTATTTATTTTTTCCTTTCTTTCTTTCTTTTTTCTCACCCTGTTCTTCTGAGCCATGTGGCTGACAGGGCCTTGGTGCTCCGGCTGGGTGTCGGGACTGAGCCTCTGAGGTGGGAGAGCCGAGTCCAGGACACTGGACCACCAGAGACCTCCTGGCCCCATGTCATGAGACCTCCTGGCCCCATGTCATATCAATTGGCGAGAGCTCTCCCAGAGACATCCATCTCAATGTTAAGACCCAGCACCACTCAATGACCAGCAAGCTGCAGTGCTAGACACCCCATGCCAAACAACTAGCAAGACAGGAACCCACCCCCACCCATTAGCAGAGAGGCTGCCTAAAATCATAATAAGGTCAGACACACTAAAACACACCACCGGATGTGGTCCTGCCCACCAGAAAGACAAGATCCAGCCTCATCCACCAGAATACAGGCACTAGTCCCCTCCACCAGCAAGCCTACACAACCCACTGAACCAACCTTACCCACTGGGGGCAGACACCAAAAAAACGGGAACTATGAACCTGCAGCCTGCGAAAAGGAGACCCCAAACAAAGTAAGTTAAGCAAAATGAGAAGACACAGAAATATGCAGCAGATGAAGGAGCAAGGCAAAAACCCACCACACCAAACAAATGAAGAGGAAATAGGCGGTCTACCTGAAAAAGAATTCAGAGGAATGATAGTAAAGAGGATCCAAAATCTTGGAAATAGAATGGAGAAAATACAAGAAACGTTTAACAAGGACCTAGAAGAACTAAAGAGCAAACAAACAATGATGAACAACACAATAAATGAAATTAAAAATTCTCTAGAGGGAATCAATAGCAGAATAACTGAGGCAGAAGAACGGATAAGTGACCTGGAAGTTAAAATAGTGGAAATAAGTACTGCAGAGCAGAATAAAGAAAAAAGAATGAAAAGAATTGAGGACAGTCTCAGAGACCTCTGGGAAAACATTAAACACACCAACATTCGAATTATAGGGGTCTCAGGAGAAGAAAGGAAAAAGAAAGGGACTGAGAAAATATTTGAAGAGATTATAGTTGAAAACTTCCTCAATATGGGAAAGGAAATAATGAAGTCCAGGAAGTGCAGAGAGTCCTATACAGGATAAATCCAAGGAGAAACACACCAAGACACATATTAATCAAACTATCAAAGATTAAATATAAAGAAAAAATATTAAAAGCAGCAAGGGAAAAGCAATGAATAACATACAAGGGAATCCCATAAGGTTAAGAGCTGGTTTCTCAGCAGACACTCTGCAAGCCAGAAGGGTGTAGCAGGACATATTTAAAGTGATGAAAGGGAAAAACCTACAAGAAAGATTACTGTACTCAGCAATGACCTCATTCAGATTTGACGAGGAAGTTAAAACATTTATAGACAAGCAAAAGCTAAGAGAATTTAGCACCACCAAACCAACTTTACAACAAATGCTAAAGGAACTTCTCTAGGCAGGAAACACAAGAGAAGGAAAAGACCTACAATACCAAACCCAAAACAATTAAGAAAATGGTAATAGGAACATGCATATCGATAATTAACCTTAAACGTAAATGGATTAAATGCTCCAGCCAAAACACATAGACTGGCTGAATGGATACAAAAACAAGACCCGTATATATGCTGTCTACAAGAGACCCACTTCAGACCTAGGGACACATAGAGGCCGAAAGTGAGGGGATGGAAAAAGATATTCCATGCAAATGGAAATCAAAACAAAGCTGGAGTAGCATTACTCATACCAGAAAAAATAGAATTTAAAGACTATTACAAGAGACAAAGAAGGACACTACATAATAATCAAGGGATCATTCCACGAAAAAGACATAACAATTGTAAAATTTTATGCACCCAATATAGGAGCACCGCAATACATAAGGGAAATGCTAACAGCCATAAAAGGGGAAATCGACAGTACCACGATAATAGTAGGGGACTTTAACACCCCACTTTCACGAATGGACAGAACAATCAAAATGCAAATAACTAAGGAAACACAAGCTTTAAGTGATACATTAAACAAGATGGACTTAATGGATATTTATAGGACATTCCATCCAAAAACAACAGAACACACCTTCTTCTCAAGTGTTCATGGAATATTCTCCAGGATAGATCATATCTTGTGTCACAAATCAACCCTTGGTAAATTTAAGAAAATTGAAATCATATCAAGTATCTTTTCTGACCATTATGCAAGGAGACTAGATATCAATTACAGGGAAAATAACTGTAAAAAATACAAACATATGGAGGCTAAACAAAATGCTACTAAATAACCGAGATCCTTGAAGAAATCAAAGAGGAAATCAAAAAACACCTAGAAACAAATGACAATGAAAACATGATGGCCCCAAACCTATGTCATGCAGCAAAAGCAGTTCTAAGAGGGAAGTTTACAGCAATACAATCCTTCCTCAAGAAACAAGAAAAATCTCAAATAAACAACCTAACCTTACACCTAAAGCAATTAGAGAAAGAAGAACAAAAAAACCCCTGAAGTTAGCAGAAGGAAATAAATCATAAAGACAAGATCAGAAATAAATGAAAAAGAAATGAAGGAAATGATAGCAAAGATCAATAAAACTAAAAGCTGGTTCTTTGAGAAGATAAACAAAATTGATAAACTATTAGCCAGTCTCATCAAGAAAAAAAGGGAGAAGACTCAAATCAATAGAATTAGAAATGAAAAAAGGAGAAGTAACAACTGACACTGCAGAAATACAAAGGATCAAGAGAGATTACTACAAGCAACTCTATGCCAATAAAATGGACAACCTGGAAGAAATGGACAAATTCTTAGAAAAGCACAACCTTCCGAGACTGAACCAGGAAGAAACAGAAGATATAAACATACCAATCACAAGCACTGAAATTGAACCTGTAATTAAAAATCTTCCAACAAACAAAAGCCGAAGACCAGAAGGCTTCACAGGAGCATTCTATCAAACATTTAGAAAAGAGTTAACACCTATCCTTCTCAAACTCTTCCAAAATATAGCAGAGGGAGGAACACTCCCACAGTCATTCTACAAGGCCACCATCACCCTGATACCAAAACCAGACAGAGAGATCACAAAAAAAGAAAATTACAGGTCAAGATCAGTGATGAACACAGACACGAAAATCCTCAACAAAATACTAGCAAACAGAATTCAGCAGCCCATTAAAAGGATCATACACCATGATCAAGCGCAATTTACCCCAGGAATGCAAGGATTCTTCAATATACAGAAATCAATCATTGTGATACACCATATTAACAAATTGAAAAATAAAAACCATATGATAATCTCAATAGATGCAGAAAAAGCTTTCAAAAAATTCAACAGCCATTTATCACAACAACTGTCCAGAAAGGCATAGAGGGAACCTACCTCAACATAATAAAGGCCATACATGACAAACCCACAGCAAACATCATTCTCAATGGTGAAAAATTGAAACCATTTCCACCAAGATTAGGAACAAGACAAGGCTGCCCACTCTCACCAATATTATTCAACATAGTTTTGGAAGTTTTAGCCACAGCAATCAGAGAAGAAAAAGAAATAAAAGGAATCCAAATCAGAAAAGAAGAAGTAAAATGGTCACTGTTTGCAGATGACATGATACTATACATAGAGAATCCTAAAGATGCTGCCAGAAAACTACTAGAGCTAATCAATGAATTTGGTAAAGTAGCAGGATACAAAATTAATGCACAGAAATCTCTTGTATTCATATACACTAATGATGAAAAATCTGAAAGAGAAATTAAGGAAACACTCCCATTTACCATTGCAAGAAAAAGAATAAAATATCTAGGAATAAACCTACCTAAAGGGCTTCCCTGGTGGTGCAGTGTTTGAGAATCTACCTGCCAATGCAGGGAACAAGGTTTGAGCCCTGGTCCAGGAAGATCCCACATGCCGTGGAGCAAGTAGGCCTGTATGCCACAACTACTGAGCCTGAGCTCTAGAGCCCACGAGCCACAACTACTGAGCCTGCGTGCTACAACTACTGAAGCCCATGAACCTAGAGCCTGTGCTCTGCAACAAGAGAAGCCACTGCAGTGAGAAGCCTGGGCACCACAATGAAGAGTAGCTGTCACTCGCTGCAACTACAGAAAGACTGCACGCAGCAATGAAGACCCAATGCACCCAAAAAAATAAAATAAGTAAATTTATATAAGAAAACAACAACAACAACAAAAACCTACCTAAGGAAACAAGATACCCGTATAAAGAAAACTATGACACTGACGAAAGAAATTAAAGATGATACAAACAGATGGAGAGATACACCATCTTGGATTGGAAGCATCAACATTGTGAAAATGACTATACTACCCAAAGCAAGCTACAGATTCAGTGCAATCGCTATCAAACTACCAATGGCATTTTTCACAGAACAAGAACAAAAAGTTAAAGAATTTTTATGGTAACACAAAAGACCCTGAATAGCCAAAGCAATCTTGAGAAAGAAAAACAGAGCTGGAGGATCAGGCTTCCTGACTTTAAACTATACCACAAAGCTACAGTAATCAAGACAGCATGGTACTGGTACAAAAACAGCAATATAGATCAATGGGACAGGATAGAAAGCCCAGAGATAAACCCACGCTCATATGGTCACCTTATCTTTGAGAAAGGAGGCAAGAATATACAATGGAGAACAGACAGCCTCTTCAATATGTGGTGCTGGGAAAACTGGACAGCTACATGTAAAGGAATGAAATTAGAACACTCCCTAACAACATAGACAAAAATAAACTCTAAATGGATTTAAGACCGAAATGCAAGGCCAGACATTAGAGGAAAACATAGGCAGAACACTCTATGAATCACAGGAAGATCTTTTTTGACCCACCTCCCTGAGTAATGGAAATAAAATAAAAAATAAACAAATGGGACCTAATGAAACTTCAAACCTTTTGCCCAGCAAAGGAAACCATAAACAAGATGAAAAGACAACCCTCAGAATGGGAGAAAATATTTGCAAATGAAGCAACTGACAAAGGATTAATCTCCAAAATATACAAGCAGCTCATGCAGCTCAATATCAAAAAAACAAACAACCTAATCAAAAAATGGGCAGAAGACCTAAATGGACATTTCTCCAAACAATATATACAGATTGCCAACAAACACATGAAAGGATGCTCAACATCACTAGTCATTAGAGAAATGGAAATGAAAACTACAATGAGGTATCACATCACACCGGTCAGTATGTCCATCAACAAAAAATCTACAAACAATAAATCCTGGAGAGGGTGTGGAGAAAAGGGAATCCTTTTGCACTGTTGGTGGGTGATGTAAACTGATACAACCGCTATGGAGAACAGTATGGAGGTTCCTCAAAAAACTAAGAATATAACTACCATATGACCCAGCAATCCCACTACTGGGCACATATCCTGAGAAAACAATAATTCAAAAGGAGTCATGTACCACAGTGTTCACTGCAGCACTATTTACAACAGCCAGGACATGGAAGCAACCTAAGTGTCCATTGACACATGAATGGATAAAAAAGACGTGGCACGTATATACAATGGAATATCACTCAACCCTAAAAAGAAACGAAATTGAGTTATTTGTAGTGAGGTGGATGGACCTAGAGTCTGTCATACAGAGTGAAATAAGTCAGAAAGTGAAAAACAAATACTGTATGTTAACATATGTATGGAATCTAAAAAAATAAAAAAGTTTCTGAAGAACCTAGGGGTAGAACAGGAATAAAGACACAGACGTAAAGAATGGACTTGATGACACAGGGATGGGGAAGGGTAAGTTGAGACAAAGTGAGAGAGTGGCATGGACATATATACACTACCAAGTGTAAAGCAGATAGCTAGTGGGAAGTAGCCGCATAGCACAGGGAGATCAGTTTGCTGCTTTGTGTCCACCTAGACGGGTGCGATAGGGAGGGTGGGAGGGAGACACAAGAGGGATGGGATATGGGGATATCCGTATACGTATAGCAGGTTCACTTTGTTATACAGCAGCAACTAACAACAATGTAAAGCAATCATACTCAATAAAGACATTTAAAAAAGGGGGGTGGGGAAGAGAAGAGTGCAAAGGACAGGAGAAACAAAGGAAAAGAGAGAAGAAAGCAGTAGAAGAGAAACAACAATACTATGGAGCCCATCGAAAAGATAGTGCAGAAGGAATCAATCAATCAGTCAATAAAGCAAGTTGAGATATCAAAATAGAAGCCTAGAGAAAGCAAGATTACAAGGAGTATAAAGTGATATTAGCAAAAGCAGAGTTTGCACTGCAGGGAGTAAAGTGATACAGACATGGATATTGTTGAGTAGATGTAGAGAATTGAAATAATGATGTGGAATACAAATGTAAGAGCTTTCCACATTTTTTTTTTTAGGAAAATAATGAAGAGATGACAAGAAAAGACAAAATGATAGATTTGGAGGGCAGAAAACAGAAACCTACTTCAGGATACTAGCTTTGTCTTCCTCTGAGGCCTGATATCTACTGAGTCTTTACTCACCAGATATTCTATTCTGTGCTTTGTATACCTTACTTCACTTAATGTATACAGAACAATCCCATGAGGTAGACAACATCATTACTCCCTTTTTACAGATGTAGAAACTAAGGCTTCAAAAGGTTGAACATCTTTCCCAAAGTCATATAACAGTGAGAACTACAATGGGACTTTGAAGCCAGGTCTCTTAGACTACAAAGTCCAAGCTCTGAAACCCCACGGCAGACTTTATCAATAATCAAAATCACGCGTGATTTAAGATGTCCAAGGGAGGCTGAAAGGACACAATATGTTTCAGGAAATATTAAGAGCTGCATCCCATAGACTCATCCTAAAATATATAAATAGGTATACACACACACACATATTCATTACGAACACAAATGAAAAGAAAGCTATTCGAGGATTTAAAAAACAAAACAAAACAGGATTTATATCTTAAGACTTTCTCGGCAAAGCTCATTTCAGGAGACAATGAAAGGTCAGAAAAAGCTATTGAAATGAACCAAGAATTTTATACTGAGCTCCTTGTCCATCGTGAGTCAATGCAGAAGACACACATCTGCAGGGCTGAGAAAGTATACTAACCCACCTTTCTACAAACACACACTCTGAAAACCAAAATAAAACAAATAATTTAAAGAGCTATTTCAGCTGATGAATAAAAACATCCAAATTAAAAACCCCAGAATGGGTAGTTGTTAGTAAGACTTACTGATGGCTCTAAGATAAATTAAACATAGAGTTGATCATTGTTTTCACACAATTCTTCTGAAAAGAAAAATAATGATAAGAAGTAAATTAACTAAAATAGTCTGTTGTGTAAATCCAAATTATGAGATTAAAGATGGAGAAATGAGTATAGATGGGAGAAGTAAAAGCAAATGTAAATCAAGTTCATATAGCAAGGAGTCAAGAGATAACTTGTTTCTTATAAGATAAATATTTATTTTAAAATACCACTATTGTATACTTGAAAATGACATTTTAAAATTATTAAAAAGTGAAATTTCTACCTAAAAAATAAAATATAAAAACTAAACATTAAAGAATGGCAGAGATTTTTGCATTACATGTACATACACACACGAATGGATGGCAAAATTAGTTGCAAACAATATAGCATCTTAGACAGAAACACTGAAAAGGACAGAAAAGTATAATTTAGCTCTACTTACCATGAATATCTAACAGTATAAAATTTGTGCATCAAAATATATGGATCAAAGACTTTAAGACAAAAGAAGTAACTAATGGAACCACACTATTGTTCAGATAATTTAATCAATGTATTTCAGGAGAAAAAATACAAAGGATCTATTTACATAATAGATATAATTTAATAATATTAAAATATATGTCCTACAAAGAGCAACTTTTTCACTTAAGTATTCATGGATCACCTAAAGAGTTTTTGGAAGAAAAATTGAAGGTATACTAGGCCAAAAGGAAATCTCAACAACTGCCCTAAGGAAAAACAATACCTCTCAAACCACTAGTGCAGTTAATTATCTGACCTTATTATCTGACCATAATACAGTGAAAAAAAAGTCAATAGTAAATCTCAATAGAAACAAAGTTTCTTAAACACTTAACTGTACTATTTTCAACTGTCATTCTATCAAAGAGGAAGCCAAAACATCATTAGGAAATAATGATATGTAGCCAAAAGTATGTTCAGAGGGAAATGTCCACATTTAAAAATTGTATTAATGTAAAAGGAAAAATAAATGAACCATGATTTAACCAATAAGAGTCATAAAAGAACAGAGTGATCCTAAGGAAAATAAGAAAGTAACAAAGTAAAAAAGGACAAAAGAAAAACAGCATTACTAAACAGTAAATCCAAGAACTGGCCTTTTGAAAAACAACAAGAACAAAAACATCTAAGAAAATAATATATATACTATACACATGACATTAATATAATGACATTATATGTAATACAATATATAATCTATATAATAATGTTGTTAATGAAAAATATTGCCTGCCATATCAGCAAACAAAGGATGTTGCAGCCATCAAGCCATCACATTACAGCCATCCCGATGGTGAGCCCTGAGGGAACTCAGGATAGAAACATAATGCCCATCATCATCAGACACTGTACCACGCCCCCCCCACCCCACTGGCCCCAGATAGCTGAGGTGCATATCAAAGGAATGATTTCAGTCAGCCCAGACTCTTGTATCTTCCCATATACAGAAAGGCACTAAATTCCTTAACTTGAGATATCTGGTTTTCTTTAATTAATAGTAATCTTTTGATGTTCTAACTATCTGGTTTTCCTTGCAAAAACTCCTATATATACTGGCTTCCCACCTTGCCTCTTTGGAACATCTTTCAGAGTTATCTGAGATGCTATGTCCCGTGCTGAAGTCCTCAGTTTTGTCCACTGAAGAAAACATTAACTCTCAACTTTTAGGTTGTGCATCTTTTTTCAATTGACAATATATAATCTATATATAAGTATACATAATGGTATTACATACAATTATATTACAGTTCGATATATATAACTATATATATAATTGGCTAAACATTTTTTTAAAAATCTTATAAAATGGACATGGTTCTGGAGAATACAAATTAAAAAAATTAAAATCGAGAAAAGTTACCAAAGAATTACCTTTCAAAAAGGCTTTAAGGCCAGATGGTTTCCTTCAACCTTATAAGGACAGCTATCCCAAGTGTCTCCAGAGAAAGAAAAAGTTACAAAATTTCACAATTTTTACGTCTCTTGATATCAAAAACTGGCAGAGAGAGAGGCCAGTTTCAAGGTCAAACAAATCTGGGTTAGGAAGCCTGGCTCTTCATTTATTACCTGCACTACCTTCTACATGAGTAATAAATGAAAAAACCATAAAAAATACTTTAAAAGATTCTGTTTATCTGCCGTAAGTACACAAGTAGTATTACCAAGCTGGGGTAGCAATAATATAGAACACACACACACACACACACACATTCAGTAAAAGAAACTATAAATTTCTACTAAGAAAAAGAAGCACAAATAAAATATTCTAAAGCCAAACCAATAGCATATTAAAGAACTAAATTTAATTTGTGAATATAAGCAGAAAACATATTAAGAAATCTGTTATTCTAATAAATCACATCAACAGTTTTTGTATGAGACACTATATATTAACCTCAACAGACACTGAGAAAACACCCAAATCCCATTCCTAACAAAACCTTTATAAAACCAAAAATGTTGCATAGACACAATAAACAAAAGCAAACATCCACAAAAAGTGGAAAAAGAAAGGTAAAAAAAATCCAGGGAAAATCAGGACCTATACATGAAAGCCTACTGTCATTCTTGACATTTAACATTTTAAATGGTTAGCTAATATAATAGAAATATTAATTGTGATATCAGCTTCCATAGTTTTAATACTTTCCATATGCCTAAATTTATTTAATCCTAGCAACAATCTTGTGATTCTGGGTTACTACCCTTATTTCAGATGAAGGAACTGAAACTGAAGGTTAAGAAACTTAATTTTCACTTGTTCAAGGCTACGCAGGTAGCACTAGCCTACAGACAGGTTTGGAACTGAAGACAACCTGATTCCAAGAGCTAAACGTATAATGACTAATTTGTGCAATAAGAACAAACATGAAAAATACTCAAATGAACAGAGATAAGTATTACTATTGTCAGATACTATGTATTCTTCAAAAAAAAAAAAAAACAACCCTCAAGGTAATCAGTTACATGTGAATTAAAGGGGCAAGAGATAAGAAAAATATACAAAACAAAAACAACAGCTCTGTTATAAACAAGCAATAATCAGTTAAAGGTATAATGGTAACAGCAAAACAAATAATTACTACTCCCGGTCCGGGAAAATCCCACATGCCGCAGAGCGGCTAGGTCAGTGAGCCATGGCCACTGAGCCTGCGCTCCGCAACGGGAGAGCCACAACAGTGAGAGGCCCGAGTACCGCAAAAAAAAAAAAAAAAAAAAAAAAGTATAATAAAGAAGTTAATGGGGAAGAAATGACAAAATGCACAACAAAATCTGAAGGGAAAGCAACATGCAGATTGAAGATAGTAGAGTAGGAAATATTTTTACAATAAATATTGTATATATTAAGAATATTTGGACCCAGAATTATAATATTGGGAGTTACTGCACTATTCAAGCATAAAAGTCGCTGAAAGTTGATTTTGTTGGGAGACCTTCGATTTTTGTTTATATACTTCATGATTTATATTCTTCTTTACAAAGAACATGTATTATTTTAGTGATAATAATCTAGTTATAAAAATGGTCCTCCTCGTAGAAAATGGACTTGAGGACACGGGGAGGGGGAAGGGTAAGCTGGGGTGAAGTGAGAGTGGCATGGACATATATACACTACCAAATGTAAAATAGATAGCTTGTGGGAAGCAGCCACACAGCACAGGGAGATGAGCTTGGTGCTTTGTGACCACCTAGAGGGGTGGGATAGGGAGGGTGGGAGGAAGACTCAAGAGGGAGGAGATATAGGAACATATGTATATGTATAGCTGATTCACTTTGTTATACAGCAGAAAACTAACACACCATTGTAAAGCAATTATACTCCAATAAAGATGTTAAAAAAAAAAAAAGGTCCTCCTGCTAATGATATCGGTGGCTATGGGATTGCTCTTCCTAGGATCTTTCAGTGTTAAATATTTATTTGCTTCTAAGAAGTTGGTGACAAAAGTCATCAGTGGAAGATTGGTAACTTTTAATTTTGCCAAATAAGGACAACATCATTTCACATAATTAAGAAAATTTTATATCAAAATAGTATATAATTTCCAAATAAGTCACTTAAATTTTTTTAAATTAAAAAGATACCTTTATTTTTAAACTAAGCTATATTGCATTACTATTCTTCTTCTCTGCCTGGTGATCCTCGAACACTCTCACTAAATAGCATCTCTACAGACCAGATGGTCTCTGGGCAACCTTCCAATGTTATGATGTCTCAGACAAACTGATAACAATTATTTTATGTTCCAGGTATGGTATCACATGTAATTGAGAGTTTTAGCACAATGAAAATTATAAAATTGAACACATCTGCTATGGAAAACAAGGCTATTAGATGTCAACTCCAATGGCACCTAAATTCAGAGCAATGAATAAGAATTCAGCATGACTAATACAATCACTTCCATATCATGCTCACTCCAGGAAGCTCTCTACACCATTCTTTCAAGTCGGCTGTAAAGGTTTCCAACAGCAAAATAACAAGCAGACTCCTGAGAGCCTACCTTAAATATCACTCAAATTCTCTTTCTTCCTCCCAACATTCCTCAGTTGTGTACCAAGTTTTTCAGATGTACTGGGGGTGCCCACCGAAGACAGAAAATTAAGGTTTTTGCTGTATTCTTTCTGACTGGATGAACAATTTTAATCTCTGAAGTGATGTCCAACCAGTTTCATATACAGGCATGTTTCTAAATTTGTTGTAGGAATTAAAAAAAATTATGGATCATTCAGGGTTTTCTCCTTTTCATTTGACCTTCTGTTACCTACTTGGCCATGACTGCATCACCAGTGCATGAAAAAAGGAGAAACTTGGTTAATGTGGCAATCAAACAATAACTCAGTAAAAACTCACAAAACCCAGGTATAAGTTGGATCACTTTAAAGACTCCTGTCAAAATGTATCATCTCATTGATGGCCTTGCCTTATCCTTATTTGCTATTCTTCATCCTTTTCTACTCTTACTCCACTTTCTGTCACAATATTATCCTTTGTTTTATTTTTTTCCCTTTCATAGCAATTAATGTTAGTGTTATTACCTTTAATCTATGGAACGTATGCTCTACTAGAGCCAGGTCCAAAGCATCACATACATTTGTACTCAATCTGCTCTACCATTCCTGGCATCTCTGGCATGGAACATGCATGTTTTGCTCAGATGTATTCTACTTCCAAGCATACTGCCAGGCACATACTGAATCCCATCACAACTATGGTGCTAAAGATTACAACTATGACTGTAAGATGTAATACAGTTTCAGAGATGTAAAAAAAAATGTTTATTTCAAAATAAAGAAATGATGGTAACAAGCATGGCTCAATAAATATTTCTTGAATGAATTAATCAATATTTAGAGTTAAGACTAAACTTGTTGGCATTATACCCCACTAAATCCAGCTACTTGAATAGATATCTATCCATACTTTTTTTTTTAACATCTTTTTTGGAGTATAATTGCTTTACAGTGGTGTGTTAGTTTCTGCTTTATAACAAAGTGAATCAGCTATACATATACATATATTCCCATATCCCCTCCCTCTTGTGTCTCCCTCCCACCCTCCCTATCCCACCCCTCTAGGTGGTCATAAAGCACTGAGCTGATCTCCCTGTGCTATGCAGCTGCTTCTCACTAGCTATCTATTTTACATTTGGTAGTGTATATATGTCCATGCCACTCTCTCACTTCGTCCCAGCTTATCCTTCCCCCTCCCCGTGTCCTCAAGTCCATTCTCTACGACTACATCTTTATTCCTGTCCTGCCCCTAGGCTGTTCAGAACCATTTTTTCTTTTTTTAGATTCCATATATATGTGTTAGCATACGGTATTTGTTTTTCTCTTTCTTACTTCACTCTGTATGACAGACTCTAGGTCCATCCACCTCACTACAAATAACTCAATTCCATTTCTTTTTATGGCTGAGTAATATTCCATTGTATACATGTGCCACATCTTCTTTATCCATTCATCTATCGATGGACACTTAGGTTGTTTCCATGTCCTGGCTACTGTAAATAGAGCTGCAATGAACATTGTGGTACATAACGCTTTTTTTTTTTTTTTTTTGCGGTACGCGGGCCTCTCACTGCTGCGGCCTCTCCCGTTGTGGAGCACAGGCTCCAGACGCGCAGGCTCAGTGGCCATGGCTCACGGGCCCAGCCGCTCCACGGCATGTGGGATCTTCCCAGACCGGGGCACGAACCCGCGTCCCCTGCATCGTCAGGCGGACCCTCAACCACTGCGCCACCAGGTAAGCCCCATAACTCTTTTTGAATTATGGTTTTCTCAGGGTATATGCCCAGTAGTGGGATTGCTGGGTCATATGGTAGTTCTAGTTTTAGTTTTTTTTTTTTTTTTTTTTTTTTTTTGCGGTACGCGGGCCTCTCACTGCTGCGGCCTCTCCCGTTGTGGAGCACAGGCTCCAGACGCGCAGGCTCAGTGGCCATGGCTCACGGGCCCAGCCGCTCCACGGCATGTGGGATCTTCCCAGACCGGGGCACGAACCTGCGTCCCCTGCATCGGCAGGCGGACTCGCAACCACTGCGTCACCAGGGAAGCCCCTAGTTTTAGTTTTTAAAGGAACCTCCATACTGTTCTCCATAGTGGCTGTATCAATTTACATTCCCGCCAACAGTGCAAGAGGGTTCCCTTTTCTCCACACCCTCTCCAGCATTTATTGTTTGTAGATTTTTTAATGATGGCCATTCTGACTGGTGTGAAGTGATACCTCATTGTAGTTTTGATCTGCATTTCTCTAATTAGTGATGTTGAGCATCCTTTCATGTATTTGTTGGCAATCTGTATATCTTCTTTGGAGAAATGTCTATTTAGGTCTTCTGCCCATGTTTGGATTGGGTTTTGTTTTGATATTGAGCTGCATGAGCTGCTTGTAAATTTTGGAGATTAATCTTTTGTCAGTTGCTTCATTTGCAAATAATTTCTATCCATACTTTCGAAAAACCAAAGGGAGAGTTCCTTCCCTCCCTTCCTTCCTTCCTTCCTCCCTTCCTCTCTCCCTCCCTTCTTTCCTTCATTGTACAAGTATTTGATTGCCTGCTGTATGCTAAACATTGTTATTATTGCTGGGGCTACTGCAGCATACCCACTTTCAAGACAGCTTACAGTCAGGATGGGGGTGTTCTTTTGATCTAAGGGCCACCTGCAGATGAATCACCCAAACTATCCTGAGGACTCTGAAATCTGCATTTTTAAACAAGATTCAGGAAGACGCATGTGCACACTAAAGCTGAAAAAAGAATCTTCAGATAAACAACAAGGTCACACTGTATAGCACAGGGAACAATGTTCAATATCCTTTGATAAACCATAATGGAAAAGAATAAGAAGGCACATATATGTATCACTGAATCACTCTGCCATACAGCAGAAATTAACACAACATTGTAAATCAACTATACTTCAATTAAAAAACAAAGAATCTTCAAAGTATAGCTCAAATCCCTCTTCTTTTGTAAAGTCTTCCTAAATCATCTCTGTTCAAAATTCCATCACCCTTCTCCATACTCATGGCCCTTATACTTCACAGCAGCCATTTATAATTAACCATGTCTCGTGATAGCTCTTAAAACACATGATGTAGTGTGATGGTGGGCTGCGGTGTCACACTGCCTTGAGTTCAATTTCCAGATCTATCACTTCTTGCCTGTGCAAGTTTCTAAGCCTCAGTTTCCGCATCGAAATATGGTGATGTTGCCTACTTTATAAGCGCTGCTTTGAGGATTAAATGAGATGACCAATGACAACACTAAGTTCAATGTTTGGCATAGAGTAAGAATTCAATAAAAGCAGGCAGCTGCTTTTATTTTCCATCCTTTTCCTTTTCATTTTACCTTCTTGCACTCTTACACACTATTTCCACACTCAGTTGGGGCTGACAGCAAGAAGAATCTTTTGCCTCATACACAGTATGTCACAGTCAGATGTGCTATGATTTTTACTGGGTAGGATGACACTACCAGGCTTTGCAGGCATCTTGTTTTTCTGGCATATGCAAAGAACGTAAAACTTTACTTCATCTCAGTTGCACATATGGTTACTCAATAAGATTTAGAATCAGAATGAATAGAGAAATGAGAACTTAATCCTAGATGGTAAGAAATAAGCCAATCTTCTAAGCACAAAATGTCTTGCTTTTTGTCCTATTTCAGGTATCATATTTTACTAGAAATTTGTTGCTTTGAGCTTGACACATCAAATGCCATAAACAACTTGTTGACGTCAGGATGAATAAATCTTATATGCTAGTGAAATGACATGCCTTTCAATCTGTCAAGTATATTTATCGTATTTATTTTTCTCTCACATTGATAACGGCAAAGTGTATTATGATTAAAATTCTTCAAAAAGAGAGACAGAAAGAATGCTGGAATCAGCTAAATACAAAAAACTAGATGCTAGTGTCACTGGGAACAATTATGCTCTTCTGAACAAATGACACAAAAATCTTCTAGGAGCAAAAAATTATAGGTCAAGAAAATGTGGGCACAGGCAAGATGGATTCAAAACAGCCCAAGAACACTTGGTATAAAAATAGATTTGAATTTTAACTGGGTTTCAGTATAGAGCTGAGGAATATATTTGAGAATCTTCAAAGACAGTGATATTCCAGGAAGCCATACAATAAGTCATTTTGCAGAATGTACTGAAATATGCTTTGATTAAAGTGATTAAGTAGTAGATTATGATGTGAAACTATAATGAACCCGGGAAAAAAAAGTCAGCTTCTCTTATCCCTAGCAAGAAAAATTATATTTGATAGTATTTGGGGTGTTACCATAGACACTATCAAGAACAAAAATTTCTTGGCAATGAATATAATCCACAAATCCTCAAGAGACTAAATTTAAATACTAAATTTTACATACTTCTTATAAACTCACTCATACACTAGTAGATTTTCTAAGCAATTTTATGGGGTAACTGCATAAAAATTAATTTGCTATTAACACCCTATTTAAATTAAAGGACGTGCCAGTAGATGAGCAATTTATAATGTAAATAAATCTGTTCTCTTTATTTTCTTTCTCTTTTTAAACATGTAAATTGTCTCAGACATTTATAGCAATCATGGTCTTAGTGAAAAGCCTTTTCTAAGGAGTAATTCATAAACTTTTAGGAAGCTGATGCACAAAAGCCCAGTCAGTAATTGTAGGAGAAATTTGCTATAGGTCTTGTCACCAGACCTTTAAGCCCAGGGACCTTGTCCCATTCAGTATTTATGCTTCTTCTAATTCTCAGAATCCCATGGGAAGAAAAGAGTATCTATTTCAATAAATGGTATGCAATCCACCCAAGAGCTCAGCTGAGGAACTAGAACTCAGCCTTGCGTTTTTCCTTTACCCCCAAGCCCATGATCTAATTCTCTCCCTGTTTGTTGAACATGCAAAATGTATAGCAGATCTATCCATTTCTCTCTATCCCCATCACCATCACCTTGAACAGGCTACCCCAACCTTTCCTGATCTACAGAACTAACTTGCAAAATGGTTTACCTGCCTTGCTCCCACACCAGGACTTCTCCAAGGAGAATCTGGAATGATCTTTAAAAATTTTCATCAACTCATATCTCCCTCCTTAAAAGACTCCATAGATCTCTTATCATGCTTACCTACTATGACGCCATATGTATACTGGACTTTTCCAACCCTCTCCTCACTTTAGCCATACAGATATTTCTAATCCTCAAAGCCAGTAACTTGTTCCAACCACAGGGTCTTCCGAGCTGGCTCCTCCCTCTCCCTGGAATGCACAGGCCAGCTCTTTACAAGGTAGGCTTCTTCCCATGTTTCAGGTCTCAGCTAAAATGTCACTTCCTCCCAGAGGTCTCTGCTTAACCACTGTATGTAAAAATACCTCCGTTACTCCCCATTATTCTACTGTTTTTCTTAGTACTTATTGTTTGCTTTTTTACAGACTGCCTCACCAACTAGGATGAAAGTTCCACCTCTGTCAATCCACCAATCAATTCACAATACCTAGCATAGGAACTGACAATCGGTGGACCATTAATACATGTCTGTTGAATGAATGAATGATTCCATCTAAGGTCTATGTTACCAACAACCTTAGTCTCTTTATATACCTTTCAGAGATGATAAAAAATGAGATTAGAAGTTTCCTTCCAAACTCCCCTCTTCTACACCGACTCTTTTTTTGGTGGACTTAAACTGGGAGAAGCTTCCTACTTTGTGTTTTCTCAGAGTGGTGTCATTTTTATAGAATTCTAGGCATAGTGTCCTTTCAGATGGGATTCTTGTCAAGGTGGTGGAGAGGATGGCATATCATAGATAATGATATAATTGCTATGAAATCAGTCAAAGAGGACACTGTAAAGACCTTTCCCACCCCCAATCTTCCAGCATTACTGCTTAGGTTAAATCACAATTTGAATATTTAGAACATGAGACATTTCTAATATATGACAAATGACACTTGAAAATGATATCTGACCAGCTCCACAAGGAAAAACTCTGGGGATTGCAACAAGACTGAGAATTACTCTTCTTAAGAAATAACCTCTATTACCACAGTAATAAGAGCAAAATACATTCAGTGAATAATCACCTAATAGATTCATTCTCTGTTCTCAGTTCAGTCTCTGGGCAACTCAACCATCCATCAAGTTTCTTAGTTTCCTCAACTCAGGAAGGGGATGGAAAACACTGGCTAAGTCTCCAGATAATACAAGGTGAATAAGCCTGTTGACCAGGGCTTTTCTAGGAATAAAGGACACCTTTGGAAGCTGCATTGTTTTAAGCCATGGACCATCAGTTAAGGTACAAAGTTGAGTCCAGTGAGAATTGGCTTCTACATAATTTGAACTTGCAAAGTGCTAGAGGACACAGTGTATTGTCTGTGTGTGTGTAGACATAACAAAGCTATTTTCATGCACGGTCCTGGCAGAAGGCCCGTGGTAACTGCTCTGTGAGTCTGGTTACAATTATGTCACTATAGGGAACAATCCAGGACAGTACATCCTTTCTCTGTCCACTTAGCCTCACATGGAAATGTGTGCTGTTTCTACCTCACAAACCCCTTTTTCAGCTCTCCTGCCTGACTACATTTTAATTTTCTTCACCCTCTTTACAGTATATGGCCCAACCATTTATGCCAGAAATCTCAGCTAAATTCTAAGCCAGAACTACATTACAATACAGGAGAAACTCTAAGAGTACGTGAAAGGAAGGACATGTGTAATAACTCCTTCTTTAACCTGTAATTATACAGAACCTGAGCATTTATGCCTGTATTCTCACTATCTGTGCATGTGCTAAGTTCTAATTGAAATAAATAAAACCCTCCTAAAAGGAGAGTTGGTATATCCTCTGTTATTTTACCTCAATCATCAAATGCATTTGTGCTCTCCGCCCACTGCAACATTTCATACAGCTGAATGTGGCCCTTGGGAGAATTTTTAATGGAACATTTTATACTGAAATGTGTTCTTAATTAAAACAAAACAAAGAAGATAAGAACAGTTTACAAGATATCAGGCCTAAGATGCTAACACCAATATTTAGAAATGTTTATGCCTATCGTATCTTTCATATGTGGCCTCCCTTCAAGATGGTCAGTTCTAGAACTTTGAAGCCCCTCAATTAGTTATTTTAACTCAGTTTGTTAAAAACTCCAGACTTCCTTTCAACTGTCTTAGGTATTAACTTCTCACAATAATTGCATCCCAAAGATTTTGGGCAGTGGCCCATTTTTTCTTGCACTGGAAATATACATAGGTAAGAGAGAGACTATAATGAAAGGTAAAACAAAGATATAAAGTGGTTGATGAAGGGGAACTGCATAACATTTATATAGATGGACTTTTTAGGTCTTACAGAAATGCAGATGATAAGTTTAATTTCCTAAGAAAGAATTTTCGGGATAGTTTTCTGAAAACAACAGCATATGAGGTGAATCTTCCTGTGGCCCAACGCGTCTTTAATTCTTCACACGTTGATCTTTCCATGTCTCACATTAACCCACTGAAGAATTCAGTGGAATTTTAGCTTCTTCTGGAAGCTAAAAGAGGGAATACCATCATGTCTTTATTTTACCCAGGGTAAGCCCAGTTCTAAGGAATGATATGTAAACTGGGTAAGGGATGAGCTGTGGCAGTGCGTAAGAGGAGTCACTATGCAACAGCAATGAGAAGAACTGAGAGGTAAAAATAATATATGAAACTGAGCAATTCTATTAACCTCATTTCCCTTGTACAAAAAATAAGAAGGTTGGAATAGATGGATTAATTTAATGTTTGTTTAGAATTGAACTTGTTCAAAACATGGTGTTTAAGGTGTCATAGAGATTATACAAATGCCATGGCACCAAGGTTCCAATTTGGATCATCATCGAGTCTGACTGTTTCAATTTCTTCTAAATCCTTCATGTTCCACCACCTTTCCACCAAAACTATTTCACAGACTTTCTTAAATTATTTGTGCATGAATGCTGGTGTCCATATGCCCCCTAATGATATTTTAAGATCCTTTGAAGGCAAGTGACACAGTTTACAAATATTTGAATTATGTCCTGCCTAATTCACTTAGCTCCTAGCATGATGCTTTAAAAATTATTTTTTATCTCTAGGCAGGAAACACAAGAGAAGGAAAAGAGCTACAATACCAAGGCCAAAAAAATTTTAAAAAATGGTAATAGGAACATACATATCGATAATTACCTTAAATGTAAATGGATTAAATGCTCCAGCGAAAAGATGTAGACTGGCTGAATGGATACAAAAACAAGACCTGTATATATGCTGTCTACAAGAGATCCACTTTAGACCTAGAGACACATACAGACTGAAAGTGAGGGGACAGAAAAAGATATTCCATGCAAATGGAAATCAAAAGAAAGCTGGAGTAGCAATTCTCAGATCAGACAAAATAGACTTTAAAATAAAGACCATTACAAGAGACAAAGAAGGACACTACATAATGATCATGGGAGATCCAAGAAGAAGATATAACAATTGTAAATATTTATGCACCGAACATAGGAGCACCTCAATACATAAGGCAAATGCTAACAGCCATAAAAGGGGAAATCGACAGTAACACAATCATAGTAGGGGACTTTAACACCCCACTTTCACCAATGGAAAGATCATCTAAAATGAAAATAAATAAGGAAACACAAGCATTAAATGACACATTAAACAAGATGGACTTAATTGATATTCATAGGACATTCCATCCAAAAACAACAGAATACACTTTCTTCTCAAGTGCTCATGGAACACTCTCCAGGATAGATCATATCCTGGGTCACAAATCAAGCCTTGGTAAATTTAAGAAAATTGAAATCGTATCAAGTATCTTTTCCGACCACAACGCTATGAGACTAGGTATCAATTACACGAAAAAAGTCTGTAAAAAATACAAACACATGGAGGCTAAACAATATGCTACTAAATAACCAAGAGATCACTGAAGAAATCAAAGAGGAAATCAAAATACCTAGAAACAAAGGACAATGAAAATACTACAACCCAAAACCTATGGGAGGCAGCAAAAGCAGTTCTAAGAGGGAAGTTTATAGCAATACAATCATACCTCAAGAAATAAGAAACATCTCAAATAAACAACCTAACCTTACACCTAAAGCAATTAGAGAAAGAAGAACAAAAAGAACCCCCAAAGTTAGCAGAAGGAAAGAAATCATAAAGATTAGATCAGAAATAAATGAAAAAGAAATGAAGGAAATGATAGCAAAGATGAATAAAACTAAAAGCTGGTTCTTTGAGAAGATAAACAAAATTGATAAACCATTAGCCAGACTCATCAAGAAAAAGAGGGAGAGGACTCAAATCAATAAAAGTAGAAATGAAAAAGGAGAAGTTACAATAGACACCGCAAAATTCAAAGCATTCTAAGAGACTACTACAAGCAACTCTATGCCAATAAAATGGACAACCTGGAAGAAATGGACAAATTCTTACAAAAGCACAACCTTCTGAGACTGACCCAGGAAGAAATAGAAAATATAAACATACATATCACAAGCACTGAAATTGAGACTGTGATTAAAAATCTTCCAACAAACAAAAGCCCAGGACCAGATGGCTTCACAGGCAAATTCTATCAAACATTTAGAGAAGAGCTAATACCTATCCTTCTCAAATTCTTCCAAAATATAGCAGAGAGAGGAACAGTCCCAAACTCATTCTACAAAGCCACCATCACCCTGATACCAAAACCAGACAAAGGTTACAAAGAAAGAAAACTACAGGCCAATATCAGTGATGAACATAGACGCAAAAATCCTCAACAAAATACTAGCAAAGAGAATCCAACAGTACGTTCAAAGGATCATACACCATGATCAGTGGGGTTTATCCCAGGAATGCAAGGATTCTTCAATATATGCAAATCAATCAATGTGAAAAACCATATTAACAAACTGAAGGAGAAAAACCATATGATCATCTCAATAGATGCAGAAAAAGCTTTGGACAAAATTCAACACGCATTTATAATAAAAAACTCGCAGAAAGTAGGCATAGAGGGAACTTACCTCAACATAATAAAGCCCATATATGACAAACCCATAGCCAACATCGTTCCCAATGGTGAAAAACTGAAACCATTTCCTCTAACATCAGGAACAAGACAAGGTTGTCCACTCTGACCACTATTATTCAACATAGTGTTGGAAGTTTTAGTCACAGCAATCAGAGAAGAAAAAGAAATAAAAGGAATCCAAATCTTTAAAGAAGAAGTAAAGCTGTCACTCTTTGCAGATGACATGATACTATACATAGAGAATCCTAAAGATGCTACTAGAAAACTACTACAGCTAATCAATGAATGTGGTAAAGTAGCAGGATACAAAATTAATGCACAGCAATCTCTTGCATTCTTATACACTAATGATGAAAAATCTGAAAGAGAAATTAAGGAAACACTCCCATTTACCACTGCAATAGAGGAATAAAATACCTAGGAATAAACCTACCTAAGGAGACAAAAGACCTGTATGCAAAAAACTATAAGACACTGATGAAAGAACTTAAAGATGATGCAAACAGATGGAGAGATACACCATGCTCTTGGACTGGAAGAATCAACATTGTGAAAATGACTATACTACCCAAAGCAATCTACAGGTTCAGTGCAATCCCTTCCAAACTACCAGTGGCATTTTTCACCAAACTAGAACAAAAAAATTCACAATTTGTATGGAAACACAAATGACCCCAAATAGCAAAAGCAATCTTGAGAAAGAAAAATGGAGCTGGAGGAATCAGGCTCCCTGACTTCAAACTATACTACAAAGCTACAGTAAACAAGACAGTATGGTACTGGCACAAAAACAGCAATATAGATCAATGGAACAGGGTAGAAAGCGCAGAGATAAACCCACACACATATGGTCACCTTATCTTTTATAATGGAGGCAAGAATATATAGTGGAGAAAAGACAGCCTCTTCAATAAGTGGTGCTGGGAAAACTGGACAGCTACACGTAAAAGAATGAAATTAGAACAGTTCCTAACACCATACACAAAAATAAACTCAAAATGGATTTAAGACCTAAATGCAAGGCCAGACACTATAAAACTCTTACAGGAAAACATAGGCAGAACACTGTATGACATAAATCACAGCAAGATCTTTTTTGACCCATCTTCCTGAGTAATGGAAATAAAATCAAAAATAAACAAATGGGACCTAATGAAACTTAAAAGCTTTTAAACAGCAAAGGAAACCATAAACAAGATGAAAAGACAACCCTCAGAATGGGAGAAAATATTTGCAGACGAAGCACCTGACAAAGGATTAATCCCAAAATATACAAGCAGCTCATGCAGCTCAATACCAAAAAAACAAACAACCCAATCCAAAAATGGGCAGAAGACCTAAATGGACATTTCTCCAAAGAAGATATACAGATTGCCAACAAACACATGAAAGGATGCTCAATATCACTAATCATTAGAGAAATGCAAATCAAAACTACAATGAGGTATTACCTCACATCAGTCAGAATGGCCATCATTAAAAAATCTACAAACAATAAATGCTGGAGAGGGTGTGGAGAAAAGGGAATCCTCTTGCACTGTTGGTGGGAATGCAAATTGATACAGCCATTATGGAAAACAGTATGGAGGGTCCTTAAAAAACTAAAAATAGAACTACCATATGACACAGCACTCCCATTACTGGGCATATACCCTGAGAAAACCATAATTCAAAGGAGTCATGTACCACAATGTTCATTGCAGCACTAGTTACAATAGCCAGGAGATGGAAGCCACCTAAGTGTTCATTGACAGATGAATGGATAAAGAAGATGTGGCACATATATACAATGGAATATTACTCAGCCATAAAAAGAAACAAAATTGAGTTATTTGTAGCGAGATGGATGGACCTAGAGTCTGTGATACAGAGTGAAGTAAGCCAGAAAGAGAAAAACAAATACCATATGCTAACACACACACACACACACACACACACACACACACACACACACACATATATATGAATCTAAAAAAAAAATGGTTCTGAAGAACCTAGGGGCAGGACAGGAATAAAGACGCAGATGTAGAGAATGCACTTGAGGACACGGGGGGTGGGGGAAGGGTAAGCTGAGACGAAGTGAGAGAGAGGCATGGACATATATACACTACCAAACATAAAATAGATAGCTAGTGGGAAGCAGCCGTGTAGCACAGGGAGATCAGCTCGGTGCTTTGTGACCACCTAGAGGGGTGGGATAGGGAGGGTGGGAGGGAGACGCAAGAGGGAGGGGATATGGGGATATATGTATTCGTATAGCTGATTCACTGTGTTATACTGCAGCAATTAACACAACATTGTAAAGCAAATATACTCCAATAAAGATGTTAAAAAAATTATTTTTAGTATGCAATAGATATTGATTACATACACATAAATAAAGACTGTAAGATACAGTCTTTAGTCTCAAGGAGTTTAAGCCTTGTTTGGAAGGTAATACATACAAAAACATCTGTAGTACAAGAACAGAAGTTGTCTAAGCTATCTAGAACTATATTCTCTCTCTATATATTCTAGAATCTTGTTCTACATATACCTATATGGTAAACCAGTGGTAATAGACAATTGAAATAAGAGAGAACAGATAGATAATAAGAAGAAAGTAGATGAGCCTACCTAGGAATGTGTGTGTATTTATGCATGCACATGTGTAGAACACCAAGGGCAGCTAATGTTTAATGTGTACCAGGTCTATTTCTAGTATATATAGAATACATATATGCATGTACAGAATAGATGTATGTATAGAATGGAATACACATTATAGAATATACAGAACAGAATAACAGCTGCCACCCCAATTTATTTATTTTCTAAATTTAGATCTGGATGTATTAAATGTTCTCAAAGGATAGCATCCCTGTGGCCCCTGAGATATGAAATCTGAGGAGAAGGCTTTGGGTCACTTAAAACAGGAATTTGTGGCAGATTCCTTGTATCAGTGCTAAATAATGTCAGATGTTTCTACCCAACTCAGTCCCTGTTATTTACCATTCACTGTGCCACATTTCTTGTTTGCCGAGTACATACTGTTCAAATTTCCAGTGAAAGACCATTTGCGATTCAAGGCAAAAAGGTTTCTTTGGTGAATTTAAATTCTGAATTTCCTGAGCTAATGCTGATAATTTAACATATAAAACACTACTAAAATAGCTTTCCTTAGCTAATAGTTGCAGACTCAAGGCAGGAAAACTTTCAGTAAAACAGAGTTTATGATTCTGAATACTAGGTTTTTATGAATGTCAGTTATTTCAACTGTATTTTATAAACCATTTAATATGAAATACCATTTGCTAGCAACATAATTTTTTCTTTCTACACGTCTGGGGTACTGGTAATATATACCAGCATTGGGATACAAAGCACCTTACAAATATGACTTGATGTTTTTCTAGGTTGCTCACTCAACACTATTAGTTATGTTTCACTACTTTCTTTTTCTTTTCTTTTTTTTTTTTTGTGTGGTACATGGGCCTCTCACTGTTGTGGCCCCTCCCGTTGTGGAGCACAGGCTCCAGACGTGCAGGCTCAGCGGCCATGGCTCACAGGCCCAGCCGCTCCGCGGCATGTGGGATCTTCCCGGACCAGGGCATGAACTCGTGTCCCCTGCATCGGCAGGCGGACTCTCAACCACTGCGCCACCAGGGAAGACCCAACTACTTTCTTCATTTAAGAAACCTGCTCCCAGGTCCCTCAGACAACTAAAAATAGAATTACCATATGATCCAGCAATCCCACTCCTGGGCATATATGCAGAGAAAACTCTAATTCAAAAAGATACATGCACCCCTATGTCCACAGCAGCACTATTCACAATAGCCAAGACATGGAAACAACCTAAATGTCCATCTACAGAGGAATGGATCAAGAAGATGTGGTATATACATATATACAGTGGAATACTACTCAGCCATAAAAATGAACACAATAATGTCATTTGCAGCAACATGGATACAACTAGAGACTATCATACTAAGTGAAGTAAGTCAGAATGAGAAAGACAAATAGTATATGATATCACTTATGTGTGGAATGTAAAATATGACATAAATGAACTTATCTATGAAACAGAAACAGATTCATGGACATAGAGAACAGACTAGTGGTTGCCAAGGGGGAGGGGGTTGGGGGAGGGGTGGAGTGGGAGGTTGAGGTTAGCAGATGTAAGGTGTTATATATGGAATGGATAAACAACAAGGTTTTACTGTATAGCAGAGAACTATATTCAGTATCCTATGATAAACCATAATGGAAAATATTTAAAAAAGAATGTGTATATATGTATAACTGAATCACTTTGTTGTACAGCAGAAATTAACACAACATTGCAAATCAACTATACTTCAAAAAAAAAAAAACCTGCTCCCAGGACACTTACTTTACTTAAACTTTTTCAGTTACAGTATATAAAAAGATGTCATTTTAAGTAGCAATGGACCAAATGATAATTAGTTTACTTGTAATCACTGATTACATATTCCCTACTCACTCAACTGAAAAACCAGAAAATTCCCCCCAAATCCACAAAAGCCAAACAACAGAAATATTATAAACCTCTGAACCAATACATAAGTGATGAGGGCACCCCGAAACAGAAACAGTTTTCTTGCCTCTCTTTTAAGATGCCAGTGTTTTCTCTTATTCTGAAATTGCTCCTGATTTTTAGAAGGGAAAATATTTAGAGCTTCTCGCTCCCAGGTAACATTTTTAGGAGCAGGCGGAAATTGTTCAGTAATTAGAAAGACAAAGTTATGATCAGACTGTCAGAGGCGGCTATAGAGCTTAAAGAGGCTCTAGACTCAGGACAACAAGGAAAGGAGGTAGGTTTTTAGAACTGAGAATCCTTCCAGTCTTGGGAGTGGTACACTTTCACCCAAGGATCTGGGGGTGTGTTAGTTACAGTGGAGTTTCTTACAACACATGTTCTTACATACCCCACAGGATAAGGATGGCCTGGGAGTCCTATTAGTTATCACAGCAGAGTTAATGACCAAACTTTTGTTGCATTCAGATAGGAGACCTGAACACTTTAAGCTTCTCTGTTTCTCTGTTTTGTTTTTGTTTTCTCTTCCGTTAGTTTCCTAAGAAGATTTTTTGGAAAGCTCCAACCTTAGGGGAGCAAGAAGACTCACAAGGCAGAGGGGTCAACAGTTGGAGTAGCATCACAGTAGGACCCACAGTCCTACTGATCCAGGCAAACGTGCCGATGCAAGCAAGCACGTGAGGATGGAAAGGAAGCAGGCTGTGAAGAAGCTGGGAGGCGGCAGTTTTCCCTGAGTATATACTACTGTAACCTAGTGACGTTAGGAGAAACGATGCATTTCTCCTTGTCCGGCAGGAAGAGCTGGGCTATGCAGCTGGATAGGGACTGGCAGTCCCCGCCTGCAGCTTTTCAGCTGAGTGCTCAGCCTCATCCAGTGACTCATCTGACCTGAGCAGGGGGTGGATATCTGAAGTGCTGGACAGAGTCCTGGGTCAGAATTCTGCCCAGCTCTGGCTTTCTCTCTTCCCTCCTTATAAGGGAGTACAGTGGTCCACCTCCCCACCCCAATCCTTGTCTTCTCTTTCTGCGGTTTCATTTATGCATGGTCAACCACGGTCCAAAAATATTACATGGAAAATTCCAGAAACAAACAATTCGTAAGTTTAAATTGTACAGCATTCTGAGTAGTGCGATGAAATCTCACACTGTCCAGCCCTGTCCCACCTGAGATCGCCAACCATGGCGTGATGATCCAGATTACCCAAAGATGACCCTCCTTCTGACATATCATCAGAAGGTCAGTAGTAGCCTAACACTACGTCACAATGCCTACGCCATTCACCTCACTTCATTTCAACACGGAGGCATTTGATCATCTCACATCATCACAAGAAGAGTGAGTATGGTTCTATAAGATGTTTTGAGAGAGACCACATTCACATAACTTTTAATACAGTATATTGTTATAATTGTTCTATTTTTAGTTACTGTTCTTCGTTTCTTACTGTGCCTAATTTATAAATTAAACTTTGTTATAGGTATGTACTTATAGGAAAAATCATAGTACATATAGGGCTTGGTACTATCTGTGGTTAAAGGCATCCACTGGGGGTCTTGGAACGTGGATAACAGCGAACCACTATCAGGCTCTTCAACTTGTGATAGCAAAGGCTAAATCTCAAAATACCAAGGTTTAAGTGTCGCTAAGAAGTACTAGTGGTGGAGGTTGGGTGACTGGGTGAGGTACACTTACCAAGGGTTAAACTTAGCTTTGTTGAGAACAACTGCAGCCTTGGTACACTGTTACTTGAGCTCTTTGCTATTTAGATACTTTTTTCTCCCGTGGGAGGCCCATTGCTTATTGATGCTAGTTTAACATCCGTGCCTGACCCACTCTTGAGGTACTCAGGCCTATTTCCCCCAACTTTCAGCTTCACTTACAGGCAAAGATTGGCCTGTAGAACAAACCGATAGAGATGCAAGGAAAGGTTTATTCTTTCTCACCTGATCTGGTTGTTTACTATATACTTTGGCCGCATGATCGGACTAGACTGTTTAAAATCTTAGAATACAGTGGATTTTCTAAACTCTATTCTAGGACCTTCCTTCCACCCATTGCAGTTTTGGCAAAAATCAATCTTAAAAAAATGCTCAAAATGCAAAGGGAAAGAAAACAGGCAGCTTTCCAGTGTGTTCCCCAGTCCCAAAGCAACCTTATCCAACTGAGTGTGTTGTTTGAGGCACAAAATTAAGGAGTTTTCATTTGAGCTTAAATAGTGGTTAAAAGAATTATTGTTGAAAATATTAGTGTTATAGTAGTATTTCAAGGAACTGAGTAGCATGTGCTGTACAGCCACAGTTATGGTACTTGGTTGCCAAATTTGAGATTATATCCTTTTTTTGGGAAACGGGGAGGTGCAGGAAGAATTCCTGATTTTTTTTTTTTTTTTTTAGTAGTTTGTGGACAGGAGACTATTCCAGAGAAACAACCCAGAATTTCAGAATGAAGACGATATATTTTTCAAAATCCAACTTACAGTCACCAAATTAAAAACACAGATACTTAATCTGCTGTCAGAACAGTCCAGTGAAAAGTTATAAAGTGAGAATAGAATAAGTGCCAACTCCTCGCTAAACTTTTAACACTTTAAAAGATAAAATGTGTTGAAATGATTTAATATTTAACCCTGCCAAAACAAAAGAAATCCAAACATTGATGGGAGCTTGAATATCTCTCAATGTCAATGCTTAGGGGCAGGAGGCCACCAAAAGATATGGTACCTGCTATGGTCTGAATATTTGTGTCCCCTTAAAATTCGTATGTTGAAACTTAACACCCAATGTGAGAGTATTAGGAGGTAGGGCCTTTGGGAGGTGATTAGGTCACAAGGCTGGAGACCTCTTTAATGGGATCAGTGCCCTTAGAAGAGACATTTATCCAGAGATCTCCCTTGCCCCTTTCTTCTACCATGTAAAGCCAACTAGGAAGTGGGTCCTTGCCAGACACTAAGTCTGCTGGCACCTTGATCTTGGACTTTCCAGCTTCGAGAGCTGTGAGAAATAAGTGTTTGTTGTTTATAAGCTACTCAGTTTATGGTATTTTGTTATAGCAGCTTGAATGGACTCAGATACCACCATATCCAGAGCCTGTGTTCTTCTGCCTGTCTCAGTCCAAGGAATTACACACGACTTAGCAATTTACTGAATCCATATTACATTGAGGCCCAACTGCCTTGACAGAGGCTGTCTGCCTTATAGAGAGTCAGCTGTAAATGTTGGGATGCCAATATGAACCGGGAATGAAACAGTACTGTTCTTATTAATACCCGAGTCTCATCATGATTCTTGTATTCTTTCCCTGTCACCTGCCATGGCTCTACATCAGGTTTACATGAAAGAATCTTTCCATTCCTCCCTAGGGCAGGGATGCAAGGCTATTTTTGGAAAAACACTTATGTAATTACTTCAATTCCTTCTTGTTATGATCCTCCTGTAGGGATGGCCTCAGAGTTCAGGCCCACAATCCCTTTTATAAAATCCTTGGACCAGATATGTTCGGAATTCAAAATTTTTTCAGATATGGTGTCCACAGCATCGGGTACACAAAACTTCCAGTGGGGTCCAAGCTAGCACCTCATAATCAAAGATACTAATGCTTCTGCGGTGCAATGCGTGAATTTTCACAACACGTAAAGACTGAAAATAGCTTCAAGTCAGTTCTGGGCAAGCTTTGCCATCAAATGAGTTTTGGTGTCAAATGTGCAAAAAACAACTTTCAGTTTTCAGGCCATTTTGGCTTTTGAAATTGAGGGTAAGGGAGTGTAGATCTCTGTTAGGTTTTCAAACAGGTAAGACGAACTCATCTATTGGTGCTTGGAGGAAGAAGAGAGGAGACCTACCACCATATAAATCTAACCTAAGAACCTAAAATAACCTGAGGGGGCCTTTCAAAGGGATCTTTTAAACACCAAATTTGACTACATTAAGAAGGATTTCAGTTAAGGGGGTTGTCTTTCTTCCTGGGCTCCTGTCATATGACCTTGCCGTGTTTTGCTCCCCAGAGTGAGTCTGTGACGGTTCTACTGTCATGGAATCTGAGCTGCATTGCTGTCCTTCAGGGAAAGGAACCAGAAGTGGGCAGACCTAAGCTTTCTGAGACTCGCAGAACATTCCCCGACTAGAATAAAAACCTCAACAAGGCAAGAGTGTTACAGCCAACTGGCATGCCTGCACTATGACTCCACAATAAAGTAATTACACAGTTTGATTTCTTAAGAAGATAAAGACCAAAAAAGCTGCCTTTTCCCTTAATAGAGGGGAAGCTTTTCTTAAGGCCTAATCTTTGCAGTTTTAAAGGTGGAATTGGGAAGATTATATTCTGCCTGCTTGTGCTCGAGATCGTATACTAGCGAAGGGGCAAACTGTCCTTGAGCTGAGGGGCTGTCGCCAGTGGAGACATAGGGAGATAAAGGCTTACTTGGCTTCCAGGGCCAGTGCAATGATGCCTGCAGCCATGGGGGCTGAGGCCGATGTCCCAGTGTGGTTGTCCGTGCAACGCTGCCTCAGATCCGTAGTGATCTAGAAGACAGAAGTGGAAAATTTAGGGCTCTGGGGTCAATGTGAGTCACATGCAAGTAAAAAGAAATTTACTCATAAAACTGGAATGGAGGGGTGTTGAAATAGTTGTTTTAAATTCCTTGTTCCTGCACTCCTGCGACTGTATCACCTCCAGAGAATTGCCTGTGTAAATCAACTCTGAAAAGGGGAGGGTTTGGAAATTGGATTCCACTTGTGTTACAACCAGGGTGAGGACTGAGGTGAGCCTTTGGCCCGAAACATACGGGTTGTGCAAGTGTATCCTTAAATTTTACACCCTAGGCACCTCACTTGCCTCTCTCTGGTCCCAGCTTTAGTTAAAACGAAAGTTCTTTCATTACTCCAACATTTTAAATAATCAAACATGTTGATCCAACAGCCAGACACTGAGTTAAGCACCTAGCATAAGGAATAAAAGCACAGGGTCTTGTTCCTGCCCTCCTAGAACTATTACATTGGAAAAGCTGCAGGTTTCAAGCAAAAGATTTATTCTGTCCTAGAAGGAACTTTGCTTACAGACTCATTTTTAGAATGCACAGAAATGTGACTTGGATGAACCAAGACTTCCTGATAGATTTAACACAAATACTAAAAACAAGGTTGAAGCCAGTGTACTTGATGTGAAATGAACAGATCTAAGTGCATGCTTGTATATTATAGGAGATTAGCCATTTTCTATTTTTTAAAGATCAAAATGTGAGAACTAGATCATTTTTTCCTCTTGGTTTGAATCTAGTTCACTTCAGCTGTGGCTGAATAACATGCCCATCAGCAAGGGCAGTGTTTCTCAACCTTTGTTCCACGATCATTTCATGAAAGAAGAAAAATTAAATGCAGAATCTTCATAACAAGAGAAATAAAGCACTATGGTATATAATTTTGCAAACCACTGTAATATCTAAGATCCTCCCTCCCTGATAAGAATCCTTTTTTGCCCCCTTGGGACTAACAGCCCTCCTGCTGGGAAGCTACAAGGCTTGTGAGATGAACTTAGGAGTCTCACTGTAGTTATTGGAAGACATTGGTAAAGCGTTCTCAGTCATCAAGACAAGTATATTGCCCATATTTTACAGATAAGAAAACTGAGGTGAAAGGTCATCAGAAAGGTGTAGGGGGATAGAGGTGGCGAAAACAAAGCCTTGCTTTTCTAAGGTGCATCCTTCAAAAGAAGAATGCAGATCAGCTGATTTGTCACCGAAAGGAAGCACTGCATAACTCTGTAGAAATGAGTCCTCCCCTAAAAGTTTCCTCAGGGTCACATGAGGATGTCTGAAGGGACTCTTTAATTATCTGTCATGAATCGAGACTGACATCCTGGTGATTTAGTTTCACACGAGGCCATCAGTGCTCACTATCTGTTCTTTATGCCTTTTGACACCACTAATATTACCAGATTAGCCATACCAGAGAGGCACTGATACAAAAGAAATGGGAGAAAGAGTAAAAATATAGAGAACCATGTAGATAGGTGGTGGGAGAGAGGAGACAAGCCTTGCACTCTTTTCTGGAATAACTGAGAGCTGGGCAAGAGCCCGACCGCGTGTTTGGCAAGCAGGGCAAGTTGTTTCTAGATTCACAGACGTGATTAGCTAGCCGTCCTCTGAGCCTCCAAGGTGGATGTTCTCAAGATGTCTGGGTAGAGAGAGCCCTACCCACTTCTACATTAAGAAACTTCTGAGATTTTTCAATTGTTGATGTTAACAAGGTATTTCTTTTTGGAGGGAGCGAGGCAAAAAACCCCACATAACACAGATTTACCCTTTTAACAACTTTTTAAGTGTACAGTACAGTATTGCTAATTATATGCACTTTGCTGTGCAATCCTAGAGCTCTACAACATTTTCACCTTGCCTGACTGAAACTCTACCCATTAAACAACTCCCCATGGCCCCTCCCCAGCCCCTGGCAACCACCATTCTACTGTTTGCTTCTGTGACTGTCACTGCTCTAGGTACCTCATGTAAGTGGAATTATGCAGCATTTGTCTTTTTTGTGATTGGCTTATTTCCCTTAGAATAACGTCCTCAAGGCTCATCCGTGTTGTAGCATGTGGCAGGATTTCCTTCTTTTTAGGCTGCATAATATTCCATTGTATTATATAGTATATTTTCTTTATTCATTCATCTGTCAATTGGTATTTGGGTTGCTTCCACCTCTTGGCTATTGTGAATAACGCTGCAATAAACATAGGTGTGTAAATATCTCTTCCAGATCCTGTTTTCAATTCTTTTTTTTTTTTTTTTTAAAGACCAACTCCTTTAGACCCACAGCTGGCCTTTTCTTAATTCTTTCTTTCTTTTCTTTTTTTTCCTTCCTCCCTTCCTTCCTTCCTTCTTTCCTTCTTTATGGCAGCGTTGGGTCTTCGTTGCTGCATGCGGGCTTTCTCTAGTGGCGGCGAGCGGGGGCTACTCTTCATTGTGGTGCGCGGGCTTCTCATTGCGGTGGCTTCTCTTGTTGTGAAGCACGGGCTCTAGCAACGTGGGCTTCAGTAGTTGTGGCTCCCGGGCTCTAGAGCGCAGGCTCAGCAGTCACGGTGCACTGGGCTTAGCCGCTCCGTGGCATGCGAGATCCTCCTGGACCAGGGCTCAAACTCGTGTCCCCTGCATTGGCAGGCAGACTCTTAACCGCTGCACCACCAGGGAAGTCCTCAGATCCTGTTTTCAATTCTTTTGGATATGTACTCAGAAGTGGGATTGATGGATTGTTAAAAAGTGATTTCTATTTCATTTGAAATGATGGGTGACTTTGCAGCCTTATTTTCCAAAGGCCTGGTCCCTAAGTCAATGTATAAATACCCCAGCAGCAGCCTGTTTCCAGGTCTCCAGATATACTGTTGTTGAGAGGTGGCCTTGCCTGCATTTTTCTCATTTTACCTCACCCTCACGGTCACATTCCTTTGCCAAGTTTTTTTTCTTTTTTCAATGACTTGTGCCTGAATTCAAGATTTTTCATGACGCTTTCTCAGTTGGCTCATTTTGCTTATTCTTCAGCTGCACCAGACGCTTTCAATGTACAGAAACAAATCCAGAATAGAGACGCCAAGTGTGTGCAGCATTTGCGAGTGTAATAAATAGCTACCTCCAGCCTCACCTCCAGTGAACAATAAAAATGTTACGATGTTGGATTGGCCATAGGAATATGCTCCATCCAAATAGTGTCCGCAGGTATATACACAAATGATATATACTTAAGTAAACAGCCATTTAGTACTTTTATATATAAACACCAATTTACTGTTAAATGCTATTAATATAGGCAAGTTTGTAGAATTCCACATCATTATCATTGTGCTTTTATTTTTTTTTTCCAATCACTTGAACTAAATGAAACTTGAGTAGTGAGTAGGGGTAGAAAGGGAGTGGAACAGGAAGGTGATGGAGAGGAGGGAGGTTAAAAGGAATGGAGAGAAAAGAAACAAAAACATCCTCACTCCCTTCTCATCCTGCTTTAAGTGGAAACTCCAGCTGGGTCATTTCAAGAGGAAGTTACTGTCAGTGGTCGAGATATTGAGGTGTAAATTACCGGAAAGATCTAAGGCAGGTTTTCATCATTAAGAGAACGCACAGCATCAGGAAATTTTTATGTCCATCTTTAGAAAGAAAAGGCAAAGACCACCAAGGAGCATGCAATTTTAAAGAAAAATGATGCTCCCCAAACTGGAACCACATGGGGTAACCCCATTAATCACAACACATGCATACAAGAACTGACAGTGTAATTTAAAGGAAAAGTTGCATTCGACGGTTGGCCCACATCATGGGGCTGGGAATTCAGAGAGTTGATATGTGAAAACAGAACAATAAAGCGCATTAAGTTTCAATTCCATTTTAGAATGTCTCAGAATTTGGTTTTGGTCCCGCTGGCGCATCTTGCATGCTCTAAATTCCCCAAATTCACTACTCAAATCAGAAACAGAATTTTTCTGCCCAGAACTTCTCAGATTGCTCAAGAAAATATCATTTCTGCCCATCAGAGTGAAGGAAACAGGAGATGACACCAGGCCTCACACCAGATCAAAGCTGTCTTGATCAGCAAATTAGATTTTCAGCCTCTCCCGGGATGGGTAGCAGATGGGCTTTTGGACTCCACAAAGTTTGGGATGTCATCTTGATTTGGTGAGATGGGGTGGGTATTCAGGTCGAGTCAGGCTTCTGCTGTTGAAGAACCATCCCTTTTTCTCATCCTAAGCTCTTATTTCCGAGAATTTCACATTTCGATTACTTGGGCTGATTGGATCTTTTATTCTAGCCTGTTGATGTAATTCTCCAGGGAATCTCAGTTCAGATTTAGGCTGGCTATAAATGACAAATCTTTACACAGTTAGGAGTTTCTATCTCCCTGATACCTTGTGATCTGTTTTATTTTGAAGGTGCCATATTGTCTCATATCTGTTAAAAGAGCAACTGAACAGATATTTTTAAAACATGAAATGATTCTGTCTGTCAGGTTGAATTTGTTTCTGGTGTCGATTTGGATTTGCATTAGAAAGGTGCCCCCCCAAAAAAACCTGTTTCAGACACATCTCTGGAGGAGGATAAGGGCAGAAACTACATCTTAAATGTGTTAACGAATAAAATAGGAGAAGCTGATTTATTAACACAGCAAAATATAAAGGAACCAAAGACTAACGCTTTCTGTGTTCACCAAAGTCACAAAGACTGGTGTAAAATTCGATTATGACTGACAAAAGACCACACAAAATTCCACTCCCATGTTGCAATGAGAATCTGTAACTGTAAAGTGCAAACGTAAGGTTTTGCTTATCAATGTGAGGTTAATATCACGAAAGAAGGATCCCATCTTATATCATTTTTTGAATCTCTATAATGTTCAGCTCAGTGCTGGGTACAGAGCAGAGGTACAGTATTTATTTGTTAAGTTGAATTACTAGTGTCAAGCTCCTTTCTACTCATTTTGTTCTATGTTTTAAACTCTCCCACTTATTAGGAAAGACTTCAAGGTTACTTCTTTATCGATTCTCCAAATAAGACTTACATAAACTTATAAGCAGCCTACAAAAATTATGTGTGTATGTGTATATACACAATCCAGGGGCTAAAGTATAGCCATTTCTCTTCCTACTACTATTGCTAACACTAGCTGCACTGCTTCTAAAACCACCACCACCAGCAACTTGCAAAGAGCAAGGCAATGAGCGATAGGTGTGTATGTTGTATATAAAATATATTTGTTTATATAAAATTATATTGGATCCACAAGAACTCTGCAAGGAAGATATATCAATACTATTTATTAACTAAGGAAATGGAGGCTCAGAGAGATTCATGAGCCCAATGACATGCAGCCACTAAAGAGCTGGTAAGTGGTGAAGTATTAAATCCTGAAATGGCAGCAAAAGAAAAAGCTGAGCTACAGAGTGTAGTCACCCATGAGAGCAAAGGTGGCAGTTCCAGACCATCACCAGCAATTATGGCGAAACTGGCCTTGGGATCCAGCCCCCGTCAACCAGTGGGTATCGCCATTCTCCTTTGGGCCACAGTCAAAAATCAGAATTTTTTAGGCATAAACTTTCCTTCCTTCTTTTTAACATTCTCAAGAGAATATGGATCAGACGTCTATACAAACTAAACACATCTGGATTTGCCAGTCTTTCACTCATGAAAAATCATGACATTTCCCAAATCAAAAGGAGAAACAGAGAGATGATAGCAATGACTGCATCTGAATAACAAATTCGTTAGTGCAGAGGGTACTTTCTGCAAAAGGAAATGTGTAGCTGCTTAGGAATATTAAAAGCAATAAGATAATTCCTCCGATGGAACTGGTCTTTCAGGCCAACCCTGAGATACCCCAGGCAGCAAGTTTGTTTTGAACACAAATAAATAAAATGACATCAGAAGAGGGCTGAGCAGAGCATATATTTAAACCCGGGCTCACAAGACCCAGGAGGAATACGATGGCCCCCATATTCCAATCACTGAGACAAATTACTAGAGGAAAAAAAGACAAAGGCTGAACAAGTCCCCAAAGAAATATAATTTAATGATGGGAGTGACTGGGGAGGGAGGGGAGCTTTATCTCTATCAAAGAACTTGGGAGAAATTCAGGAGGTAGTGAAGGGTTACATAAAGACAGGATCTTTAAGGCTCCTTGACACTAAGGATGGTTGGATGTACAGCTTTCTACAGCAGGATTCCTGTAGGCAATTTCCTATGTGAAATATATTGTCACGTACCCTCTGCCTTTCTCCAACCTACCAGTAGAGGAAGATTCTCTGAAAGAGAGTACCTACCTGCCTCCTGTGACTGTTTAAACGCCTTGTGAGGCTTCTATCTTTCTCAATGTCAGTTACTCCTGAACATTTATCAAGCTCAGGCTCTGGGAAAGAACAAAGTCTTCAACCTCAAGTTGTTTCCATTCTAGCATGGAAAACAGTCAATAAAAAAATGTATAACATCATGTTAAGTAGCTCTAAGGATGCCAGAAAGAAAACTGAACAGGATAAAAGAGTAGAGTTTGGGGGGAGGGGAGTGCCATTCTTTCAGGGGAAGGTGAGGAAGAACAGCCTCCCTGATAGGAAATTGGAGAAGAGGCATAAATGAAGTGGTTTCTGGGAAAAGAGTGTTCCTGCCAGATGACGCGAGTCGCACAGGAGGGCCCTGGTTTGAAATCACACAAAAGGCAAAACGTAACTTTGGGGAGTTCAACGCCAGGTCACGGGAATTAGCCACTTAGACTGGCAAAGGGCTTAGGTGTTTTGCCAGAAGACTGACCGATCGTCTGAGGGGGTTAGGAAGAGGTCTAATGGCATGAAATTCAAAATTAGTGAGCCATAAAAATAAAAATGTGCTGTTCAATACAATCACCAATAGTCCCATGTGGATATTTAAATTTAAATCAGTTAAAATTTAATCGGAATTAAAATTAAAGTTCTTCCACTGCACTGGCCACATTTAACATGCTCGACAGCCACGTGTGTCTAGTGACTACCATTTTGGCAGCACAGATGGAGAACCTTTCCATCCTAGCAGAAAGTTCTACTGGACAACGCTGATCTAAAGGACTACAAAGCAAATTGCTCATTGTATTTGGAGTGTATAAAATTTGAATACACTGTCATCAAGAATATAAATGGAAGTAAAGGTAATAAATTTAAAAATTAAAATTACTTTCCATATTCAAAAAGAACGAGTGGGCCAAGTAGTGAAAAACAGTGGATGCCTATATAGTCCACATACTTTTCTTTTTTTTTTAAAATCACTGTGAAGAGAACCCCAAACAGGCAAGAAAAGCACCATTCTTTTATACAGCCCCATGCTGGAGGTCCCTGGGAAGGATCTGGGGCATGACAGCACATTGGTTACAAGGTGGGCTGGGGGTTCAACACAACTTTGGTTGGAATCCAGACTCTACCACTTACTACATGTGTTTCTTTTAACCTTTCAGACTTCAGTTTTCTCATCTGTAGAGTGGGGACAATACTTGATCTTCCTGCATTATGTTTTGGGGATACAAAGAGAGGATGCATTCAATGTGCATAGCACACTACCAGGCACACATCAGAAGGGCAAAAAATGTTATATTTATGACATGTTAATATAACTGTAAATGTACTACATGTCTGGCATGGAATAAAATGTATACGGTGTTGTTAATAAAAACATTATTTCATAATAACCAGTCACTTCAACTGATTTCTATTTACCTTATAGGGGAGCTTCTTATCATGGTAATCTTGATATTTTCGTTGCTTCACTTGCTATAATAAGGTTCAAGGCCATCACTGATCCGAATCTATTAAAGCATGCGTGGAATACCAAGGTCCACAACTGTACGATAGTGATGGTAGGAAACCAAGGGATGGAGACTTGGCTACGTTCTGAAACTCAGGGCAAGGTTTTCCTACTTGCACACCATGAAAAGGACAAGAAAAAATTATTTAACCAAAGTGCTTTCCCAGAAGCAGTGAGATCTTTCCTCTCTCCTGGATCCTCAGCGTCTGCCTCAGTTCAACTCACAAAGGTGCTCTATGAATGAAGAATGACAACTGTGCTCCTCTGAAGAAGCTGCAAATGACAAAAGGAAATGGATGGACTGGGGAGGGGAGCCCCAGAACAAAGGGAGACACTGCTGTTCCTGTAACACTCAATCACGGATGCCACTAACAGGATGCGGGCATCTCTGAGGGACCACAGACATCTGGTTCAAAGCGTGGTGAAGAAAAGGTCCCAAGCGCAGAGCAGGATTATTTGTCATTCTGACATCTAGAAGGAAAAGGGGCAGCTGGACCATAAAAGCCTGATGTTGCCGCCAACTCTCCTCACGTTCAAACTGTTAACATGTTTACCATCAAAGTGCCATTCTTTACGGGATGGGTGGAACGGATCGTGGTTCTACAGATTGGAAAAACGAAGGTGCGACAAGCACCTCTGTTAACAACAGCTGGAAAAACGACCAGCCTAAGCTCCCACGATACAGAAAGCTACCCTGACTTAGGGAACAAGGGTACCAGCCACTTACTAGGTGGCTCGTTGCCACAGGCGTTGTGTAAGTACCTTAGGCTCAGTATATTGCTGTCTTCATGAAAATTTATGAGGCTGGTTCTGGCTTTACCTCCATTTTACGGAGGAGGAAACCAAGACTCGGTAGAGGTTACTTAGCCACTGAGTGGTCTGTCCGTAGCTAGAGATTATAATTGGGAACAGCTACCACATTCCTCTCCAACTGAGGGTAATCTGGAGGTTCAGGTAAAACAAGAGAAGCTGAGAACTGGCTAGAGAAAAATTCGTACAATTGCTGCTACGAAAATGGGAGAGGTTAAACAAAAGGCAGAGCCAAGTAAAAGGTAAACAGGTCACTTTATATATTCAGTGAGTCAGTAAAGGTTCTGATATCAGAAGCAGCAACAAGGGAAAAGTGAAATATGACCTGAATCAAGGATACTGACATTAAATCATGGCGTCCATCTTTCCTCTCAAGCCCTATCCCCTCACCACAGAATGATCGATTTGTCCGTCTGTGGAAGAATCCTAAATGACCACCCAGTCAATGGGGGTCATAGCAGCTACCACACCATCACAGTAAGTAGTGATGAAAAGCCCAGGAAGGTCAAGTGTAAGGAGTAAATCTCAGGGTAGCAATTTTGAGGTCCCTCTATCTGCACTGTCCTCTTCCATCTGGGACCCGGCAACACTTCCTTCCTCCTTGATATTTTGCCCATTGGATTATAATCTTCCCTTAAGGAAGGCACTTATGGAACTTAAAAACACCTCTCTCACAACAACTGCCCCATAGGAAATAATAGCACTAGATGGGCATATTTACTTTGAAGCAATGGCGAGTTTTCATTAACATGCCTTCAGACTCTAGAAGTTTGGGAAGACAATTCTTATTCCAGAGAGTTTTCATCAGGATTTTCATGATGCAGAACTGACGGATGCCACTCAGTATTAGTGGGCCTTGACCAGGAGCTCTGAGAGATGAGCAAATTTGAAAGCCAAAGGAACATTCCTAGATTAAAACATTTCCATAATGATGGTAAAGTATCATAGAGCATCACTTTCCCATGAAGAAAGCCATGGAACTTCAAAACTTGTCATCTCTGTATTTTCTCCTTTTATATTTCACTTTGTATTGTGGAATATGTTTACTGATGTATGATGGAGGTACTTCCAGGGTTACTCATGTGCATATTTTTAACCCAATTATTATGAAGGGATTAGAGAAAGATGGGCACAGATGGGATATGCATAGGGGTAGGCAGTTTTTATTTAAATCAATCTGAAAAATGTAACTTAAGAGGATAGTGAAAGGTAGCCGAGAAATCAAACGTGAAAATCCTGTAGTAATCAGGAATCAAGAGGAACCAAATAGATATGGATGAAGAATTACAGGAAGGAGGTAGTATCTTATCACCTCTATTTCCACTGCCGTATAAAGCCAGAGGGAGCATCGCAGAGTGAACCAAACCTGCGTGAATCACAGGATCTGAAAGCAGGGTGTTGGCTAAATGCTAAAAAGTGTCATGTATAGCAGCTTAGCTCCACTTTAGAAAGACAAACCCCGAGACATTTTATACAACCACGATCAGGAAAAGAGCAAAGTGCAAAGGTGTCTGAAATTTAGAGTCAGTCGCACAGTGTGGGGCATCCTAAAAGTCAGACCTCTTTTGAGCACCAATGGGTCAGGTAGTGTGCAAAGCACTTTCTATCTACTTGCTCATAATCACTGAAATAACTCCATGAACTAGGTATTACTAAATGCCCTCATTTTACAGGTGAGGATCTTGAGACAGAAAAATTATGTATCCAAAGTTACCCAGCTAGTAAATAGTTCCAGAGTGAACGAAAGCCACGCCGGCTGGTCCTGCAAACCTAAACTCTTAACCATTTTACCATCTGCATAGAGAGCAGGGCATGTTGGTAAGCAGATCACACAGGACTACTGTGCTTCTCGTTCAGGCAAACTCTGTGCTGCAGTGTTAGAGAAGCACCTTTTACATAGGTTTAGGTCACACTGAATTCGTTGTACCTACTTTGAAACCAAAGTACTCAAGCTGAAGTTCAAAGGCAGTACAGGGACAGAGTGATAGGGAACTGGGCTGAGAATCCCAGCCAGTCTTTTCTCTGCCACCAACTCACAAGGTGAATGTAGTCCATTCATTTGTCTTCAATAAAACTGAAGCTTAATCATGTCTAAGGCCACATTCAATGCTGGAATGTAATGACCCAGACAGGCTTTTTCAATGACTTGGTAACGGAATGGTAATATTTACAAATACCTGTGTTGAGTAATCAGCTAATCTTTCTATTTCCATATATTACTTGTGCATATAAATGTACGGTCTCCATTTGTGTTTCAAAGTGAAAGATAAATAAACCAATCATGCCAGACATGCAAATGTCACATACTATTTTCTTATCATAGGACTCTCCGCTGCTGTAGGTTGTGGCCAGCGTGGACGAACACTCTTCCAGGTACCAAGGCTTCTTTCCGCTTTCGGCTGTGCTGCTGATGGAGATGGTGTAGATGCTGTTGGTGTAGCCATCACAGGAGCAGTGGTCTTTGCTCCTCCCACCATTTCCCGATGCCCAGACAAAAACAGAGCCGAGGCCTCTCCGCCCCTGCACACAAACAGGAAAACTTAGATGATGGAAAACATGGGTCACAGACTCTAGATGAAGACAAGATCAATATCAACATGGCAGAATGAAGCATTTGCAGAAGGGGTACGATGCTGCATTAATAATGTGCTGGATCTAAGCTGCTTTCTGAAGTAAGAGGAGTTGCTTTTAAAAACTAATATAGGACTTCCCTGGTGGTGCAGTGATTAAGAATCCACCTGCCAATGCAGGGGACACGGGTTCAATTGCTGGTCCGCAAAGATCCCACATGCCGCGGAGCAACTAAGCCCCCGTGCCACAAATACTGAGCCTGCTTTCTAGAGCCCACGAGCCACAACTACTAAAGCCCGTGCACCTGCAGCCCGTGCTCCGCAACAAGAGAAGCCACCGTGAAGAGTAGCCCCCGCTCGCCACAACTAGAGAAAGCCTGTGCGTAGCAACGAAGACCCAACGCACCCCAAAAATAAATAAATAGATTTATAAAAAAAAAAGACAAAACTAATCTGGATGCAATGTACAGCATGACAACTATGGTTAATACTACTGTATTGTACATTTGAAAGTTGCTAAGAGAGATCTTAAAATTTCTCATCACAAGAAAAAAAACTGTAACTATGTATGGTGATGGATGTTAACTAGACTCACGGTGATCATTTCACAAATATATACAAATATTGAACCATTAATGTTGTATACTTGAAACTAATGTCAATTATATCCCAATTAAAAAAAGAAACTAAAATATTACCTTTCACCTGATACAGTCATAGAAGTAACAAGAGCACAAACAGTGACGATCATAAGGGCTAACATTTTACTAGGTACCTACCGTGGGCCAAGCACAATTCTAAATGTTTTACATGAATCAGACTGAATTCCTCCAACAACTCTGTGAGAATGGTACAATTTTTGTCCCCATCACACAGATAAAGAATTGAGGTAAAGAAGTAATGTTTTTAAGGTCACAAGCCAGTAAGTGGAAAGACAAAATTTGAACCCAGACAGCCAGACCTCAGAGTTGGAATATTATTAGTCACAATTACCATAGTCATATTATATTCCTATAAATCTTCATCCACATGAAGTGGCCGCTATTATGTACCCGCATTTGATATATGAGCAATGTGAGGTGCACAGAGGTAATGTATTTATTCTGAGATCACATCACCAATAAAGGGCAGAATTTGGGATGATGCCTTCCTTCCAGAGCTGTGCTTCCTCTATGCATGGCAGGGATATTAATTATGAGGGATGTTATGGATGCTACCAGAAATAAAAGGATTTCAAGATCAAATATGTTTGGGAAATTCTGAATTAAGCAAAATTAAACAGGTTCCCTTATTGCAGAACTTCTAAGAGTCTTTAGTGAGTGACGGTTCATTGCAAAACTAAGAGGGAGGCACGATCTGAAGTAATTTCCAAACATATTTGACTGTGGATACCTTCTTCAACCAGACCCAAGAAGTTTTTCTTACATGCTTTATGCCCAAACTTGGCATAAACTCAAAGACTTTCCTAAGGTCATAAAATAATTAAGGAGAAGAAGCAACGTAGAACACAGATGTATTGAAGCATATGGACTATTTTTCTCTGTAAGATGAGATCTTCAGAAGAAAAGAGAAACATAAGCCAAAGTGAAGAGCATCTCTCAGAACAGTTACAGCTGAATCCTTCAGAAAGTCTACCATTTTAAAACTACAAGGCATGCTGGAGGACATGTAGGTCAAGTCTATCACTTTGTAATTAGGAAGTGCGAACCAAAGTCCCAAAGCTAGTGATGACTAAACCTCTTTCTTCTTTCCAGGCCCCAGCTCTTCTGGTGTCAGGTGGAGGAAAAAGTATTTGGAGTGTTGTCCTGGAATTTCTGGAAAAAAGAGCCAAGGAAAGAGAGATGACAAAGAATCTGGAGTATCTTTGATAAACTCTCCCTGACCTTGAATCCTCAGGGAACAGAATATTTATGACAGGGTTTGACCTGACCTGAGCATGGATTTCTTTTTGCCCTTCAATGTGGAAAAATGCAATATGATTACACAGGAATGGGAAAAATTCATGGAGAGGGGGAGGAACTTCTGGATGTTATTGCCACTAGACAGCTGGACCTGGTTTACCATCCTTCAGTTTCCCATCCAAATATTCACGAAACATAGAGAAGGATGCAAAAATCACCAACCCATCATAAACTAAGGATTTTGTCCAATGCTTCCAATTCTCCAGAGGGAATTACTCCTCACTATGGTGTGGGTGGCCAGATTGAGAAACTCTGGCGACTGACTCAGGTCTATACATCAGAGACAGAACGTCGCAGCCAGGGAAGAATAAGAAGGTTCCATTTCATCACCAAAATGTGCCCTCCCCATCACACACTGAGGGGCTGTGTCATCGGGAAGAAGCACGGTCACAGCAGAGCTTTACCTGACCTGTCAACAGAACACATGAGATAATGACAAAACCTACCTGGTTTAAACAGAACCATAACAAGATAATAGATTAAAACCCACAAAATGATGAAAAAGCACATATGGCACAATCTCATTCATGTATCTGTGTAAAATTATGACTGAAAAGATCTCTAAAAACGTATTTCATTTTAAAAGAATAATAAGACAATGTTCGGAAGGTACTTTTATGTTGTAATATCATTACAAATGTAGGCTACAAAATGATACAGTATAGTCTCAGTTTAGAAAAAAGTGTATGTGCATGTGTGCGCAATGAAGTTAACGTGTAGTACAGTTTTACGCTTAAAGCTACCATCAAGTGACGATGTAGTAGAACTTATCCTGTTTGGTAAGATTAGGAAAGAATTTTATTTTCTTTTTATACCTTCCTTCCGTGACCATGTATGATTTTTATAAACAGAAACAAACACATTTATTCCTCTATTGAGAGGGAAAACCTAGGGCTAATTCTTAAGAGATAATACTTTATTTATTTTAACATCTTTTTTTTTTTTTTCCTGCGGTACGCGGGCCTCTCACTGTTGTGGCCTCTCCTGTTGCGGGGCACAGGCTCCGGACGCGCAGGCTCAGCGGCCATGGCTCACGGGCCCAGCCGCTCCGCGGCATGTGGGATCCTCCCGGACCGGGGCACGAACCTGTGTCCCCTGCATCGGCAGGCGGACTCTCAACCATGGTGCCACCAGGGAAGCCCAAGAGATAATTTTTGTTTTATAATCAAGGAGCGTTTTATACATAGAAGGTTCACTGTGCACTAAAAACCACAGAGGCTAACATTTACAGAAACTTACTACGTACCAAGGACTGTACAAACATTATTCTGCACAATTCAAGTCTATATCATTATTTTACAGATGAGCAAACTGGGAATTGGAAATGCTCACTAAGGCCAGAGCCAAAGCTTAAATTCCACTGGGCATGGCAAAGGCAAACTCCAAAGGAGGGTATGGGGTCAGTAACTGCCTAAAGGGAGCCAGGGAGAGAGGAGTCACTGAAACGGGAGACAGAGGGGCTGATAGGAGTTGAAATCTGGTCAGGGGACTCGCCAACCCATGTCGGCCCTGCAGGGAAGAAGCCAGGGGAATGTGTGCTGAGCAAGACCCCAGTCTCTTCCTCCCTCTCTCCCATTTTTTGCCAATGTATCCCAAGGCTGAACCCCAGCAGAAGCCAGAGGACCTGGATCCCATAGAGATCAGTACCCTAGAGCATGAGGCTTGTGGAAAGAAGGGGAGACAGGGAGCTGGAGGACTGAATGGAAGATGTAGCTTCACATTCCCAGGGTGACTGTGTTTGAAGATAGAGCCCTTAAAAAGTAATTAAGGCTAATGAGATCATAAGGGTGGGGCCCTAATCAGACAGGACTGGCGTCCTTTTAAGAAGATGAGACAACAAAAGTGTGTGCACAGAGGAAAGGCCTTGTGACAACACTGTAAGAAGGCAGCTGTGTGCAAGCTGAGGAGAGAGGCATCACCAGAACCTAACTCTGCTCGCACCCTGATCATGCACTTCCAGACGTCTGGCCTCCAGACAGTGAGAAAATCCACTGTTGTTGTTTAAGCCACCCAGGCTGTGGCATTCTCTGATGGCAGCCTGAGCTGACTAACACAAGGTGAGAGAAGGAGATAAAGGAGGAGCCGCACCCCCCGTGGAGGCTACAGCACATGCAGATGTTGCCACCACTCTGTCTACAAGGCAACCTGACCTTTGCGCCTGTGTGTATGACTGATGATTAAAATCCCAGAAACAAACAGACTGAATCTGTGGGCTGAAAATGCCATAAAGACAGCTGCTAAAGATCTCGGGGGCTGATCTGAAACAATTAGCAATTCAAAGGTTTATTTACTACAGATGCACAGGGAATTTTCATTAGTGGGCAATATTCAGAAAACCAAAACATATGTGGTAAAAAGAAATCTGGACATTTCTCTAAAGCTCAGAGTAATTTAAGAATTAAATCTTAATGTGGGATGTAGGGAGAAGGGAAGGTGGGCAGAATATTATAAAGAGAAAAGGATCTTTGAGACACGTATTTTCCCGAAGTGTAGGAAATAACATTATTGTATAGTTCGGTAAAGTACTGTGATTACAACTGGTTATATTAATATAACTTTGTATGAGGAAAGGAAAAGAATCCTCTAATTTAACTGGGTGCCAAGTTAAAAGTTAGTAAATTTACAGCGAAATATACTGTGAAATCCACACAGGACCAATTTTTTTTTTTTTTTTTTTTTTGCAGTATGTGGGCCTCTCACTGCTGTGGCCTCTCCCGTTGCGGAGCACAGGCTCCAGACGCGCAGGCTCAGCGGCCATGGCCCACGGGCCCAGCCGCTCCACGGTATGCAGGATCCTCCTGGACCAGGGCACGAACCCGCGTCCTCTGCATCGGCAGGCGGACTCTCAACCACTGCGTCACCAGGGAAGCCCCACACAGGACCAATTTGACCAAATTCTAAAGATTCTCTTTCATTGTGTATCTATCTAATTGTGTATGTGTTTCTTCTCAAGTATGACCTACAAAAGTTAATTTATATACGCCATAAACATTATTATTAAAGGCTAGAAAAAAACTGGATTTTCTTGTGGTTCAGGTCAGAAAAGGATACTTTATGCTGTGTTATCAATTAAATCATACATTGCAAGTCAGGTTTAGAGAGGTATAGACTTTAATGGAACTAAATTTCTTTCTTTAAAACGGTGTGATAATTTTTCAGCCAATACAGCTAGATTGTATTTGGTATTTTAATACTACTTCTTTTCCATATTGCTTAGAAAGTAGAGTTGACCCTTAAACAATGGTGGGGGACAGGGGTGCCAACCCTCCGCACGGTTGAAAATCTATGTATAACTTCGAGTCAGCCCTCTCTATATACCGTTCCTCCATATCTGTGGACTCAACCAACTGCAGACTGTGTAGTACTATAGTACTTACCACTGAAGAAAAAAATCCGCCTCAAAGTGGACCTCTGCAGTTCACACCTGTGTTGTTCAAGGGTCAACTGTATTCTTAAAGGGACATGACTAAGTGACCAGAGGCTTCTTGCAATACAAAAGACGGGACATTGTGCTGGGTGCTTTCACATCTATTACTTAACGTCAAGCAAATTAGACATGCATTTCTACAGATTAAAAAAAACTGAGTAACATTAAGTAATGGGCACACTATCATGTAAGGAGAGTAGGGTGGAGACAGGAGAGGGAGACCAGTAAGTCTGATCAGAACCTACATATCTGTATGTGTCGACATGAAGAGACACAGTAAAACAACTGTAGGAGGAGGAACTCTCTTTTAAGTGTGATGTCTTCCAAGTACAGCCTGATACCCAGTTTACCAAAGCCCCTCATTGCTCTGCTCCCTGCTTTTTTCTGATCTTCGTATATCAGTGAGAGATGAGCGCAGCCCTCTATGGAAGCTCTTCCATACGTGGTTCACAGATAAAGGGGCTTCAGGTTGGAAGAGGTTGGAGAAAGACAAGGACACCTACAACTATTCGGTAGCTGAGACGTGAAGAGAGAACTGTTCATCTTTTAAAGCTCAAAAACATTCTGACAAAATAAATCCTGTTCCTTAACAGAGCAGGGGTCACTGAAAGAAACAGGTCTGGGTCCAGAATCATGACGTAAACGCAAAACAAGAGCAACGACAAACTTTGGAAAGGTTTTTGTAGCTCACCCAAGATGTTTGTTTCAGAATTTAAAAATACATATTGCTTTTTTTTTTCGGTACGCGGGCCTCTCACTGCTGTGGCCTCTCCTGTTGCGGAGCACAGGCTCCGGACGGCGCAGGCTCAGTGGCCATGGCTCACGGGCCCAGCCGCTCCGCAGCATGTGGGATCTTCCCGCACCGGGGCACGAACCCGTGTCCCCTGCATCGGCAGGCGGACTCTCAACCACTGCGCCACCAGAGAAGTCCCCATATTGCTTTTTAAATACTTAATAACTCTTTGAATCATGATCATCAGTAGGACAGATGATTCATATGAAAATGAAGGCTCCTTAAAGGTGACCTGAAAAGTAATCTGAAAAGAAATATAATCCACAATTGAAAACAAATCAGGAGCACACAGCTTCCGATGCCTTGGAGACAACACTGGTGTAACCTGGTGGGGAAAAGTCTTCTTTGGGAAGACACCAAGAGAGCGTAGTCATGAGACAGACGTAATCAGAAGTCTTTGGGAAAGACTAAAGCCCAAGACTTGCTTCTTCAATCAGTGCATTTGGGCAAGATGGAGATTGGGGTAGGGAAATTTAATTGTATGAGACGGAAGTGGACCCAGGAAATAAATTGGGTCACTCCCCACCAAAGCCCAAGGGAATCGAATGAGGCAGATATGAGACGTTTTTAAAGGAGTAAAAGAAGGAGACGTGGCCTCTGAGGGTCAGGAATCCAGGGATTACGTGCTGCTTTTATCAGGAACAATCCCATGCTGAAGTGCTCACTTTGCCAGACACAAGTATCCTCACCTGGAAAATAAGCACACCTGACTCTCATTTTTAAGATTACTCTACAAGTCGGAATGTCCGACGTGCAGAGTATACAGGTTTCCCTCGATTCCGCTCTGCTCTCAGAATGTTTAGTTATTGTGCTCTCAGAATTACTAAGGTAAACAGAGGAATGACTCTAAGCATTTTAAAACCAAACTGTCGGACTTCCCTAGCGGTCGAGTGACTTACAAAAAACACTCTGTGGGAGTGTCTTCACCAATCTCATTTTATGCTACTTAGCCTATCAAAGGATGGTTGATGAAAGAAAAAGACTGAAAATACAAATGCAGTTAAAGAAGGCTTTTGTGAATGGCAACCTATTTCTCCGCATTTTTGTCTTCCTGCCTTTTCTCAAGTGATAGGACTTCATTTCCCCCTCTTTCTTCCTCTCCATCTCAACCCCACCCACCTTTTCTGCCCCACATCAGGTTTTCTGTATTCTGATTTGCTGTGTACACAGTAGGTCGCTAAGCCATATATATTAAGCAATTTTTTTTTTTTTTTGCGGTACGCGGGCCTCTCACTGTTGTGGCCTCTCCTATTGCGGAGCACAGGCTCCAGACGCGCGGGCTCAGCGGCCATGGCTCACGGGCCCAGCCGCTCTGCGGCATGTGGGATCTTCCCGGACCGGGGCACGAACCCGTGTCCCCTGCATCGGCAGGCGGACTCTCAACCACTGCGCCACCAGGGAAGCCCAGCAATTTTTTATGTTCTGTTGACTTTTTAATAACACACTAAAAATATTAGATGCAGTTATTCGTGATGACATTAATTTTATCCGGCACAAATGAAAATCGATTGTATACGTTTCCGGAGCATACCAAATGCAGTCGACTTCCCTTTTAAAGGAATAGAGAGCCTGATTATGATTGTGGGACCAGCTGCTGGTGACAACAGTTGTAAGCATTTCTGGTAAAATGCCACATTTAAAAACGCCACTTACATCTACATTTAGGGTCTTTCCATGATATTCTTTGTGTTCTAGTACGTGAAGGAGAAGCATGATGCACTGAATTCAGGGAACCCAAAGGTGACCTTAGCTCAGTTTTCTAAAAGGACACTTGCAGTCATATGGCCAAAGACTAGTGTAAAGAATGATCAATCAACAGCGCAAATACAGAACTACCCCAGATTCAGGTTCCTGATAAAAAGCTACTTTTATATTTATGGTGTGAATAGAAAGAAGGAAAAAACCCAAATTGAGTTGCTTATTCACCACATCTGACAGAATATAAATTCAATAGAGCATCAGCTCACTGAAGGCTTGTAGAATCAGTCCTGTTATCAGAGCTTCCCTTTCTTCAGAAGAGCTGACAGAGGACCTGGACACATAATACAGCTTCTTCCACCTTATCACCAAGTGCTCAATGGTGTAACCCTTGGCTCCTGGGAGTAGTATTACATCAGGGTAGATTTCGTTTACTTTGTTTACTTCTAAAGTATAATTAGAAGAAGCAAATCAGTCTTTCATAGAGAAAGGATAGTAGAAGATCTAGGAGTAAATAAAAACCAGGTGTGTTTACTAATGGAAATAAATATGCTTTCAAGCAAATAATTTTATTCCTGTTAACCTGCAGGTTCGCTGTACATTTAGAAACTCCACATAATAAAAACGTGGAGGCGAAGAATGTGCTATGGATATTATTTAAAGCTGGACACATAAGAGGTTCGTACAGTGAAATTTTACATTTCTACATAAGGAAATTAAGGGACTAAAGTGAGCAGAGCCATTCAGTGGCAGAAAAGCTAGGACCAGATAATCCAGTCTCAACTCAACCAATGCTCATCCCCACTGACTAGTACTGACACTGGGTATTCCTAAAAATGCTTAACAACGTGGTTTAGAGAAATATTGCTTAGCAATAGTGCATTAGAGGAAAAACAAAAAAACCAGAAACAAACCCCAAAACCCTTCCCTTCCTGCTTTATCTCATTTGCCAAATCAACAATCCCCAAGTAACTGTCTGCTTTTCATGTTTATCTATGGTCAATTCATATTGATCAATGCCCATCCCCTTTTTTTCCTCAGCCCTTGTCTTCCTCATCTGACTCAAAGAAGCCTCAGAAAGACTCAGGTTATTATTTACTTCTGGTCACTCCCACAGTCCTGCAAGCTCCGAGCCCTGTTCCAGCAGTTTTCCCAGGGCCTGGGGAAGGCTAACACCGGTCGTGGGGAGAAGCATGCAGATTGGGTTTGTCAATTTCTCATTCCAAGCAACTGAAAGAGTACGTTTGAATGTCATCTGCCCTCTGAAATAATCACAAGAATGAACAGCACCAACGCAGGTATTCTGGACATTCACCATCCCAGCACTCCCATTTTGAGGGAAAAAGAGACACACCTCCCAAAGGTTTCTCCACGTTGGATCATCGCACAGCAAATGCAATGTCATGCTCAAACTTTCAGGAGAGCCAGACTCATGAAATGGAGAAGGATATTTTCCATATTCACATTAATTCCCTATTTTCAAACTGCCCAGAAAGATACCATCACCTTTAAATTATACTGAAGGAGAATTTGAAAAATTCCTTTCACAGAGAATAAAAACATTTATTATCAATAGGGGTATGAAAGGAATTTATTGTAAATGTTTGGAAAGGCACTTGGAAAGAAGGATGGATACTCCAGCAATAATGAAAAGTTAATACTCTTCTCTAAGTTAGCTCTGGGGTAGAGAATGCCTCCTGTGGGCTGGTTCCAACTCCCAGCTCAGCTCTGAAGGGGTGAGCAAAGCTGCCGCTCTCTGAAGCCCATCCTGGGGCTTGAATGTCACAGGCCTCTACTCCATGAAGCAATGACTTTGACCTTTTGTGGAGTAGCTCATAACATTTCTGAAAGGCAGAAAATCAGCCCCTTACAGTTTCTTCCCATAAACATAATCCTGATTCAAATGAAAGCAAATCACACTTCTGAAAAAATTACAATTGATATTAAGCTTATATTATTTACAAGACTGTGGTGGATACTCTAGGGTCCTTAAAGATGCCGAACGGTGGCCTTCCTCTCGGGGGGAGACCAGCAATTGGTCTGAGCACTGTGTATGTGAGACCTCAGTCAGTTTTCACGATGGCTCCATAAAGTATTATCATAGCCTTGTCTCAGGGAAACGGAAGCTCTGATAACTTAGTAACTTGTTCCAGGTCAAAATGCTGAGAGAGAAACCAAACTGAGATTTCAACTCTGGTCTTTGTGACTTTAAAGCCGATACTTTCGACATCATCACAGACTGCATCCAGGGATGAAGAAAAAGGGAGAAGCTAGTGAAGTTCAGGATATGCCAAATCAGTTTGCCTAGATGATAAATTTCCCAGGAGTCCAGAGGAGAGCAAGGTCCCTGATGCCGTGTTCACTTTCATGACCAGAATTAAAACTACTGTTGGCCGAGAGCTGAGTATGCGGAGACAGGCCTGTATGACGCACTTCTTCAGAGCAGGTATCACACGGAGCATGGGGGCCAGGAGCACGGGCTCGGAAGGCAGACCTGAGTCTGACCCACAGTCATGCTTCTTAATGACCAGGTTACCTACTTTGCCAAGACTTGGTTTTCAAATCTTGAAACTGGGGGAGGTCCTGTGAAAATTATCCCTATGCCTAACTCGAGAGGCTATCAGAGGTAATAATCATAATAATGTTTACAATCCTGAATATTAAATGTGATCGTTTTCCTCTTAAAGATGAGGAATGTAGGCTCAGGGCAAGTGAAAAGAAGTCTGCAATAAAAGCCATATATACGTTTAAATCATTGGATACTATCAACTCATTTCAATTGATCCTTGTTTATTACACAGTGGCCTTTCTTTTCTGGTTGCTGCCATGTTTTGTTGAAGGAAATTTATGTACCTGTCCTCCCCATCAGCTTTTTCAAATCTATGTTTAGAATCACAGACACTCAGAATTGGTATGAACCTCAAGTTGACCTAATCCAATCTCTGTATGATTTTGTATCTTCCCTATAACAGGGACATCCAGACTATATTAGAATGACTCCTGGGATATGGACTTCATTTATCCCCAGGTGGCCCCGGAGTCACTAAAAATTGAACAAAACAAACTAAAAGAAAAGAGGACTGTTACTGATATCTGGTTAATCCATGAGTAGGACAAAGGGAATTAGAATGGAATTTGCAAAAGTTAAAAAAAACCAGTCACAGTGTTAGTAACAAATCTCTAAACTAAAAACAAGGTGACAATAAATACCTGACGTGCATTATACAAGGCTAGGATAAATTTGTGCTTCTTTCCATATAAACGCATCACAATTCACAATAATACAGTAATCTAAATCTGACACTTGGATATCAGATAATCTTCAATTACAGAATGTGAAACCACCTATGTATTTATGAAAACATCTATTTCTTTGTTTCCAAAATGGATAATGTTCTACTGGGTCCATTTGGCAAGTCACTTCTTAGCTTTGTTAAAGTTCTAAAAACACAGAGTTCCATCAGTACATAGTTAAATTCTAAGGGAGGATTTTAAAAATAAACTCCAGTTTAAGTTAATTTTTGGGACTTCCCTGGTGGCGCAGTGGTTAAGAATCTGCCTGCCAATGCAGGGGACATGGGTTCAAGCCCTGGTCCAGGAAGATCCCACATGCCGCAAAGCAACTAAGACCGTGAGCCACAACTACTGAGCCTGCGCTCTAGAGCCCACGAGCCACACCTAGTGAAGCCCACAACTATTGAGCCCGTGAGCCACACCTAGTGAAGCCCACGTGCCTAGAGCCTGTGCTCTGCAAGAAGAGAAGCCACTGCAATGAGAAGCCCGCGCACCTCAACGAAGAGTAGCCCCCGCTCGCCGCAACTAGAGAAAGCCTGCGCGTAGCAACGAAGACCCAACGCAGTCAAAAATAAATAAATAAATTTAAATAAATAAATAAAGTCAATTTTCATGAAGTGAAACTGATATTAAAAAAAGCTCGCTTGTCTATCTTTGCCTGCCCATATATTATTTCAAAGTTTTACAACATTTGCCAACTAATTTAACAACAATCTGTCATTTACTAAAATGCAAATGGGTACCAAGCCTGCTACAGCTGGGTGTGTATCAGATAAAAACATATCCTTCCCGAGTGGAATTGGTTCATTTTATTATGATTATTATTACTGCTTTATTATATAAGCTCATTATACCTCTTCTCTCCTGTTTTTGTGAACATGTGCCTTTAATTTAAGGGTGAAGAAACTGTGTGTGTGCATGTGTGTAAATGAGACAATGTGTGAAAATAAAGCATGCTTGTGCTTTCAGCAAATATTCTAAATATTCAATCAGTTGTAAAATCTGGTGAATTGAAAAGGAAATTGATGATAGAAAGGAGATATACTAATCAGAGACTTCATAAGAGACTAGTTTCCACCGGGACCCCTGAATAGAAGGGCAGAGTGAGGATGGGATGAAGGCCACTGTTCCAACAGGGAGTTAGAGACCAACGATTCCGATTTCACCTACTTTTGTTCCCCATCCTTGACACTGGTTCTGTCATGAATTCATTGTAATGCCTTAATTGATAACCCCAAAGCCTAAAATGCTCAAATAAGAAGAATCTGAAATTGAAAGTATACTTGCAGATAAATGGCAAAGCAAACACTATAAGCCATGATCCTACAATACCTACAATGAGCCCCATGATTTCTCCAGATAAAACATTAAGCTAAACGTCAAACCAGTGCTTGGTATGTAGTGAATACTTAAGAAATATTTTTTGAGTAAAATAATCAGGGAAGTACTGGTAATCCGAATACAGGGTTTTCTGATTATGGGAAAAAGAAAAGATTCAATTCTATGCTTTTCGCTTGTTTTCTAAAGGATATTATTAAACACACTTGTCAGGAAACTGTGAAATGCTGTCAATGCATTAGATGCTATCAAATGCATCATTAAAGTTTAATAACCCAACTAGGGCAAAAAAGATGACTGCAAGGCAACTAGACTGCACACAGTACGTTTTGTTATCGTATGTACTTTAGTCTGTCCTTATTGTTTACCAGATCTGGGAGTCTGATGGCTCTTTGTCTAGAACCTTTACTCATTGTTACATGGTGAGCTCCCTGAAGACAAGTCCTGAGTATTATTCACCTTCCACTAGCACCTAGAAAAGTGCCTGGACTATTATAACCACCAGTGAGTGTTTCCTGAATGCAACCAGAAATAAATGAATGAAGAAAGAGTCTATCAAAGACAATTTTAGGCAATTAGCTCCTTATTCTGACACCAAACCTTGGGTCCCCTATCTCTGAAACATTGTCAGTCAACTCACTCATTTTATAAAATCATTTCTTATTTAGAACTGTGTGGGCAGATGAAGCCAAGAGTTTCCCCTGAGGGAAGTCTTTGCCAGTCATACCGAGGAGCCAATCCAAAGGATCCCATGGTAAGTGAAATCGTATTCGTTTGAATGAGAGCAACTTTTTTTTAACTATCCTTTCTCAAGATTTTGATTCTGAGACTCCTGCCAAAATTGTAAGAGACCCTATGTGTCCTCCTAAGAAGCTCAGAATGTTCCTTGTTGGTCACAGGGAGCAGTGATGGGTTTTAAAGAGAAGACAAATGACAAGATTTACATATAAAAATACTTCTGTGGCTGTGGTGTTCATGCTGCATTGAAAGTTGAAGCTCAAGCTGGGAGGATGGAAGTTTTGAAATGATGCTATTGCCAAAGTCTATACGAGAGATGTTGGTTCTAGTTGTGAGGACAAGAGGGCAGATTCCACAGACTTTTCAGAAGTAGTACAGGAAAGAAAGACTTATTAGATGACTAGATCGAAGAAAAGAGGAAATGATGAGTTTTAGGAAGGGAGATTGGGTGAATGGCGGTGACATCAAGTAAATAAATACATTAGTGTTGGTAAAAACAACCCAATCACTAAAATTATTTCCAGTTCTAACATTCTGACTCTAATAAGTTTAGCTGAATTTTCACTAAGCAATTCTAAAGAACTTAAAGGGAAATTTAACAGCAATTCAAAAAAGTCATGAAAATAAAAGCTTTAGTGTGGTTAAAGTTTAGAACATTGATTAAATAAACTTAAACACATCTCTACTGCAGGACTTCTCAGAGCCTTTAATATGCTTTTAAATTTCTAAAGGACGCATATGATAAGTGGTGTTTCTCAAGTGCATTTGAAAGCAAAGTCCCTCCATCCCCCCCCCTTTTTAGCATTTTATTAATTAGTGTTTTACGGAAAAGAGTTAGAAAACCTTGGGTATTTTCTCCCATTTATTTTGGCCATTCCTTAATAATAATCTCAAGATTATATACTTACCTTCCCTAAGGACCATTCAGCAATATGAAATTGATTAAACCCAGAGATTTGGAACAATTAAAACTTTTTATAATATTTACATGATTAATCAGTATTTCACTTTTATTACTCTTGCCCTTTTAGTGATGATAATGATTAAGATTCATAACATAATGAGAGATTCTTATGTTCCAGGAACTCTGATGAGTATTTAACAGGCATTAATCATATAATCCTCATAATAGTCCTATAAACTAATTACTAGCATTTAGCTCCATTGTACAGAGGAACAAACTGATCCTCAGAGAGGCTAATTAACTCAAAAAAGGCAAGGTATTAGGACCCACTGAAGAGTCTGAATGCAGTCTGGGTACACTAATCACCAGACTATTCAATGTATGTTAATAACTCATTTCCAAAATATTAAACAAAAACAATGAAAGTGTGACCCTTAAGAAAATTAACTCAGTATATGCAGCAAATTGGCACGGAAGTCATTCATACATTCATTCACTAAATACCTACAGAGTACAAGACACTGTTTTGGGTACTTGGGATACAGTAGAGAACAAAACAGTCAAACTCAGGGCCTTCATGGAGGAGACAATCAATTAACAAGGTAAGTAAATCTAATACATAGAAGAAGGGATAAAAATTGCCAAAAGGGGGTTCTGAAAGGTTGGAGTGCATGTATGCTATATTGTGGATAGAAAGAACCAGGCAGAAGTCCCTGTCAGGACAAATTAGATAAGAACTCAGAGAAGAGTACTGGGTTTCACGGTGACCTTGATAAGAACAGCTTCGGTGGAATGATGGGGCAGAGTCCTGATGCCGTGGCTTCCCAGATGATAGGACAAATGAGGTTGTAGAGGGCAAGTATGGACCACAGTTTCAAGGGATTTTGTTTCAAAGTGAAAAAAAAAAAATGAGGCAGTAATTGGAAGGAGATAGGAGCCCAGAGATGGATTCTCCTCTCTCTCTTTTGAGATAGGAGAATTAACAGTGTGAACGTTTGTGGACGGCAATAATACAGTTGAGAGGGAAATTTTAAAGATGAAAGAGAAGCTAACTGATTGAGCCATGTCACTGATGAGGTGAGAAGGAATGGGGTCAAGTGAAGAATTGGAGGCAGTGGACTCAGGTAGAAGAGCAATTAATTCACCATGGTAACAGAAGAAAAGCTAGAGTATGTGGTCACAGATGGAGGGAGGAAGACAGATGTGCCAAACAGAACAGAAATGACAACTTGAAAAAAAAATCTATTAGATTTCGTTGAGGCCCACATTCTGACTTCTTTAGCTATGCTGAATATCTGTTTTCTACAAAATTGGGGAGAAGAGTATATATCTTATGAAATTATTGTGAAGATTAAAAGTTATCTATTTTAGGGCTTAGGAGAGTAACTATAGTATAGTAGTCTCGCAAATGTTAAATGTATTACTATTATTATTTTCATGCAGCCCAAATGATATACTTCTAATTCTTGCATTTAATTTTATAGCTCTGTAGCAGCAAACATAGTGCCATCTTTGAGAGAAAGAGCAAGTTGTCAATTGTGACACGGTTTGTTTAACATAGTTTCTCTAATGCAGTTTTGGCACATTAATTCTAAAGGGGCTATAAATGGAATCAATTTTGATTTTGTTATAAAGTCTTTGAAAACAGTGTTCCATTTTACTAGGCCAAATACTTATCTGATAGTAAGCAAATAGGGAGCACTTTGAAATTCAATATTTGCTACATTTTTTGATTAGCAAGCAGAAGGCATGGATGCAATCTATACTTGGACTCCCTGAGCAAAATGTATTTATTTCCTTTGTGAAAGCTTTCTTGATCCTTAAGCTTCTCTCTCGTTTGCCACCCATCTCTCCAGATGTCTTGACATTGCTGTCACCCAAGTCCAACTCATTATCAACTCTTTCCTGGACCATTTCCATCTTCCTCTCTTGCCTTCCCATCCCTCGCCCCACACGCAGTCCCTTCTCTACACAGCAGTGATCTTTTAAAACTGTGTATTCCATCAGGCCACTACCTCTGCTGAAAACCTCCACTGGCTTTCTGTAGCAGATTAAAAGGCAGACCCCCTTCATGGTTTAGGACGCCCTGCTGAGCTAGCCCCCTGCCTACTTCTGTGGCCGTCTACTACTGCCCACTTTCTGTTCTTGTTGCTCCCAACACCCAAGTTAGCATTCTGTTCTGGAGATACATCCTAATCGTTCTCCACTCAGGGCGCTTTTTAGCTCTTGCTGTTTCTTCTGCACAGAGCATTCCTTCCACATTTCTTCACCTAACTGGCTTCTTATCACTTATGTCTCCATTCACATATCACCTCCTCAAAGATGATTCCCTGTCCTCCCTAACTAAATCAGTTCTGTTTCCCCCCAGTCATCAGTTTAATTGCATTCATAATACTCCTCCTTAGCTCAAATAGTCTTGATAGTTTCTATGTTTGTTTCGTCTTGTTGCTAGAATGGGGAAACTTTTATGTATTACGTATAAAACTTAGATGTCTTCTTCCATCTTTTATCTACAGTGCGGATGTTGGCTAAACTTAATAAAAAGAAGAAATTCCAATTCCTGTAGTTTCTAGATGATGTAGTTAAAACTGCAACAGTCTAAAGTCACGGTGACTTTAGACTGCCACATAAATTTTCAGCTAGTTTCTTGAAGGAATTATTTTTAGTCACTTATTCCCTCATTCCTTAAATCACTCAGCTAATAAATCACTTATTTATTTCATTATTGTGTTCCATAATCTAACTTTGTATAAAGTAATTATCCAATTATTTTCCATATATTTGACAGTATATATTATACAAGGAACACAAATTAAAATAATCTCAAAGAATATAAAATTTACCAACTCATTTGATGCCTGATAGTGGAAGAATGAAAGATTTCTTTTTCCTGGAAAAGGCTATCTAATATACTGCTTCAAAAATCACAAACATGGATAACTGAAATGAATTTGTATACCGAGAGGTTATCTTGATGAAACTGAAGATGAGCTTTTATAAGGCAAGTAAAGTCGAAGGCGAGTATAGACATAGGAAGAACAAAATAAATGACATTATAGAACTCAGAAAGTCTATGCTGACTTTTATCAGATTATTTTTAATCTACCACTACAAGTAACTAAATGGAATCATCTAGAACTCCACAGTGTGGAATGCTATAGGAGAGAAGAATGGGGGGCTGAGAATAAATACAAAGTTTTCTGGAAGAACATGATCTCTTTTCCAAAGAAAGAAAAACATATATATGGTATTTCTTGAGCACCTATTATGTTCCAGGTACTGTGTCAATTGCTTTATATGCATTATCATCTCACTTAGCACTCGTAACATCTTTGTAAGTAAATACTATTATTGCCCTACTATAGATGAGGAAATGGAAGCAGAGAGGTAATTTGATCTAAATCAGGTCAGAGAGCAGTAAATGACAAATCTTAGACTCAACTCTAGACTAAGTCGCAAGCCCATGTATATTAAACACATAAAAACCCTCTCATGCTGATCTTAACACATTTAAATGAGTCGCCGCTGCTTTTCCATAATTAGATGTGCAATGCTAGAAGTCAGAATAATTTGTTCTTTTTAAGAGTTACTTCTTTTGTTACTGCCTTAACTCTAAAAGTAAATGGTCTGTTTTAAAACTAAAGTCCTTGTTTTCCCAGATTAAAACCTTGAGAGATCCTCAATGGAAAGTTGAACAAATTATGGGATATCCATACTCCAAAAATTTTGAAAGAGTAAAATGAATGAGTCCTATCCTATGGATTGCCCCAGAAGGATACGCATGATACACTGTTAGGTGAAAACAGCAACATGCAAAGACATATGATCCCCATTTGGTATACGAACGTGCACAGGAGTATGGGAAGATGTAGTCCATACTCCTAGCAATGGTTATCTAGCTGGACAGGAAAATCTATTTTAATTTCATCATTATAGTAATGATCTACCGTAACAGGCATGGATTACTTTTATAATTAATGATGAGTATAGAATAAGTTTTTTAAATTATTTATTTCTGAATATAATCTTTCTATATATCTGAATAACTTTTTCAGATCATCTTGTTTCTAATATTAGCTCTTTTTTCCTTCCACCAACGTACCACATTTGTATTTGTTTTATATATTAGACTTCCAGTTAAGATTTCCATTGAATGAAAGATTCACTAGCAATAATAAATTTGAAAATCATTGGTCCATATCACCTGATTTAATGATAGCTACTGAATACAGGACATTCTCTCTCTCTATATACTCATGAGGCTATGTGTACTACTAACATAAATAGATTCATTTTAATGAGAAATTTCAGATTGCTCTTTATTATGTTAAGAGTCATACACATACAGTTGAAAATTAAATATGAACTACGCATGAGTGACTTAACTTGAATAACCATTGTACTGATGACACAGAGAGAAAGAATAGTAATGTGCAGCCCAAGGTTTTGGTAATGAAATCACCAGATTACTGGTGATTAAAGGAAAATTCTACCCAACAACTTAGTTTCAAAGCATTCTAATGGAGTTGAAAATTGACAGAGCTAGAAAAGTCTGAAGCAAACCTAACGATAGTTAGAAAGTGCATACAGAACAAGTGCAGAAGTTTTCCCTCCAGTCTCTTTCAGAATAACCAGGAGACGGCTTAGCTCAGACTTCTGATTAGAACCCTAACCCCAATCCCACAAAGGTGGAAGAATCGTAATTATTTGTACTCCAGCTGCAATGTTACCTTAATCAACTGCATGCACTCCACTGTTTCAAATCTGGGCTGAATTTATAACAACCCTATGGTTAGCATAATTTGCAGTAAATTAAATTCAATTCAACAAACATTCACTGAGTACTCACTAGAATTCAATGGACTTTATGGGTTTTGCAAAGCCCACAAAGGTGCGTACAGTACAAGCTCTGCTCTTCAAGAACTTACTATTTAGTGAAGAAGATACATGCAAAACTCTGACAGAGAGCACAATATGATAAAGACTATACATACCAGGAAGAATACAAAGTATAGGAAAAATAAGGTAGGGAGCACATACACTAAATTCTAGCTTGGGCAGTGAGAAGGTTTCTGGGAAGAGGTAGCAGTTTGACTGAAGTCTGATGGTCAAATAGGATTTGTCTGTATAGTAGCAGGTCATGGCAGAGAGTCAAAGACCACATACTGTAGAGAAAGCAGTATGTGCCAATGGGTAGTAAGAGCGGAGTATGCTTCACAGACACAGAAAACAAACCTATGGCTACCAAAGGGGAAAGGGAGGAGGTAGGGATAAACTAGGAGTAGACGACTAACAGATACAAACTACTGTACAGAAAATAGATAAGCAACAGGATTTACTGCATAGCACAGGGGGCTGTATTCAATATCTTGTAATAACCTATGATAGAAAATCTGAAAAATATATACCTAGCTGGATCACTTTACTGTACACCTGAAACTAACGCAATATTGTAAATCAACTATACTTCAATTAAAAAAAAAAAAAGAGTGGAGTACGCTTACATTCCTAAAAAGAAAAAAGAGATGAGGAAGCAAAAAGAGGTTAGGCCCAGATCAACAATGGCCAAACATGAACATGATTAAAATGTACGTTTTAGACTCACAGGTATAGAGAACAAACTAGTGGTTACCAGTCAGGAGAGGGAAGGGGGAGGGGCAATATAGGGGTAGGGATTAAGAGGGACAAACTTAGTTATAAAATAAGCTACCAGGATATATTGTACAACACAGGGAATATAGCCAATATTTTGTAATAACTATAAATGATTATAAACTTTAAAAATTGTGAATCACTATATTGTACACCTGTAATTTATATAATATTATATATTAACTATACTTCAATAAAAACTTTTTTAAAATATGCTTTAAATCACTCAATGGTGCATTCACGAGTAAGAAAGAGAAAGGAGTTGCTTCTGGTGGAGTATTACAACTGTATAGCCCTTATTCTTTAATTTAATTTAAATAAGACAGGATTTCTCAAGATCTGTAATTTGAAACAGATATTTTATTACATTAGATTATATGGTCAATTTGGGGGAGAGGAGTGGTCAGTGAATTTTTTTAGTGAAATCAAGGAAAATGATGATGAATTAAGCTGCCTGGTTAGGGAATGTGGGAACAGAAAAATAATATTGTCCTGGGACAGAGGTGAAGCTAGGGAAGGGACTACACAAGGGAGATGCCCAGAAGGGCATTGTTGGATGACCTATCAACACCAATTGGAGGGTTTCAATATCTCCAATTCTCAGTCTCACAGTTTCAAGAATTTATATCTCCAAATCCAAAATTAACATATTGATGAATATTAATGATGTTAATATTCATATTAATAAATATTTCTTTTCAACAAATCTAAGCATCCAAATATACCTCTGTTCTCATCAGAGGAAACTCTCTAGCCCTTAGCTTATTTGCAGGACAGATACAATGCACAATCCTGTCTACTGACTCAGCCTAGAGCTCCATGCATTCCTCTAGACGGGAGGATTGGAAACTCACTATTTCAGAGGTGGCTTCATATGAAAGTCATCACCAATCAACACAGTTTGAGCTGAGGTGCTTTTAAAACATACAAATATACAAATAGTTCATGCAGCTCTATGTCAAAAAAACAAACAACCCAATCAAAAAATGGACAGAAGATCTAAATAGACATTTTTTTTTTTTTTTGCGGTACGCGGGCCTCTCACCACCGTGGCCTCTCCCGCCGTGGAGCACAGGCTCCGGATGCACAGGCTCAGCGGCCATGGCCCACGGGCCCAGCCGCTCCACGGCATGCGGGATCCTCCCAGACCGGGACACGAACCCGTGTCCGCCACATCGGCAGGCGGACCTCCAACCACTGTGCCACCAGGGAAGCCCTAAATAGACATTTTTCCAAAGAAGACATACAGATCGCCAAAAAAGCACATGAAAAATTGCTAAACATCACTAATTATCAGAGAAATGCAAATCAAAACTACAACGAAGTATCACCTCACACCCGTCAGAATGGCCACTATTAAAAAGTCTACAAATAATAAATGCTGGAGAGGGTGTGGAGAAAAGGGAACCCTTCTACACTGTTGGTGGGAATGTAAGTTGGTGCAGCCACTATGGAAAACAATATGGAGGTTCCTCAGAAAACTAAAAATAGTTAACATATGATCCAGCAATCCCACTCCTGGGCATATATCCAGAGAAAAATATAATCCTAAAGGATACATGCACCCCAATGTTCACTGCAGCACAATTCACAATAGCCAAGACATGGAAGCAATCTAAATGTCCACCAACAAAGGAATGGATAAAGAAGATGTGGTACATATATACAATGGAATATTACTCAGCCATCAAAAAGAATGAAATACCATTTTCAGCAACATAGTAAGTGAAGTAAGTCAGATAGAGAAAGACAAATATCATATGATATCACTCATATGTAGAATCTAATTTTTTAAAAAATGAAACAAATGAACTTATTTACAAAACAGAAACAGACTTACATATACTGAAAACAAACTTCTGGTTACCAAAGGGGAAATGTGGGCGGGAGGGATAAATCAGGAGCTTGGGATAAACATACTCACTACTATATACAAGATAGATAACCAACAAGGACCTACTGTATAGCACAGGGAACTCTACTCAATATTCTGGGATAACCTATATGAGAAAAGAATCTAAAAAAGAATGAATATATGTGTATGTATAACTTAATCACTTTGCTGTACACCTGAAACTAACACAACATTGTGAATCAACTATACTCCAGGAAAATAATAAAAAAAAAAACCACCTACCATTCTAACACCGTTTTCAAAGGCTTGCCGGGTGAGTGGAGCTGGTCCATCCACAGTCTTGCCATCATCATCTGGGCCCCAGCTCGCACTGTAAATGTGCACATGCTGAGGATTGAAGCTAACTGATTTTGCTTCAACCATATCCGTGACATCTCCATCCAGCATTCGAACTCCTGTAAGACAGAAAGGGGAAGTAACTCTATCAGAAGTTTCACCCAAACAGACCAAGATATATTTCAATTGTAGCATTTTTTTTTTTTAAGGAAAGAATAACCTTTAAATCAACACTAAGTCAGCATATGTTCCTCAGAAAAGGATAGTGCAAGACTTTTCTGAAGCTTTCTTGGGGGGAAAGGAAGTTACATTCCATGTAGAAGAGCAAAACTTCTTTAAAAACGTTTTTAGCCATTATTCTCTTTTTCTAAGTTTCCACATTATTTCCCTTCTCTTTATCTGTCTTAAGGGATAGGTTTGTCTCTTGACAAAGGGAGCCTCAAGCAATCCATCTTCCCTAAACTTCTCTTCATTAGGTACCTTGTGCTCATAATTGGTATAAAACATTCTAACCTCAGCAGTCTTAGAAATTTGGAAAGCCGCCAAGTTAGAGTGGTCCAATTTCCTCCATATTTAATATTATTTCCTAATCTGAAATACTGATGTGAACTTAAAGTATTACTTCTTTGCCAAGCCAAGTTATTATAAGTCAAATAATAAATGAGAATGCCCTCTGTGTATGTTACACATCAAATAATTCTCAAAGGGTTTTGGCAATGTTTAGTCATTAATCTTCATGTAAGTATTCCCACCAGACAGATAGGAATTTATTATTAACCTTAATTTGCAAAAATAGACACTAAGATACCAAAAAAAATTGTCAAATAAAAAGCTTTCTTTTTATTTTACAGACATGCAATAACAACAAAACACCTAATAAGTAAACATATCTTTCCTTAAGCTGAAGCTAAATACCATCACTGAGACATTGTATTATTTTAAAATTATGTCCTTATAGACCAAATTTACTCCTTAGGAAAACGTTATCTAGTAGGATTTCAACTTTCTTTGGTTACCAATAAATGAGGATTAAATAATAAAACCCTAAATCAGGCAGCTTTAGAGCCTATGTGGTTTGAGGTCAGAATTCTGGTGGAATATAAAAATATTCTTGAAGGAACCATATCTTCTTTGTACTTTTAAAAAAATGTTAAACTTTTAACTATAAAATAACAAACACAGAAAAACAGAAAAAATGACAATGAACCCGGATACAGCCAGGACTCAACAACTGTTAACATTTTGCCACATTTTCTTCATCTAAAAATATAAATATTAGGCTAAACCATTTTAAATTACATGACAGATATGACACTCTGTCCTTTCATATTTTTTCCAACAAAAGGGGGAAACAAACACCCACTCTACCTTAAATTTCCCCAAAGCATCCCTAAAGATGTTGCATTTGGCTGCTCTATCTCTTGACTATCTTTTCTTCTAGACTTGTGTATTTTTAAAGGAGATGTATAGAAACAGGTGATGTGGAGAACAAAGGTTCTGAACAAGTCCATTTAAAAATTATGGAATGTAAAGCATACTTAGAAAGCTTTTCAGCAGTTTATTTTGTGGGAGGAAAATACCCAGCAGGACGCTCTGCACATACTGGGTCCTCAGCAGCCATTTGAATATTCAAAACTCATCTGCATGGTTTTTACCAAATAAAGAGGAAATATTTCATATTCTTACTTCTATTTAAAAGCATAAAATGGAACTATTTTACCACTACAAGGAGGCCTGAAATAAGCGAATCAGTATGTCTAAACACAGGAGTGTCTACACAGCACCTGAATTCAGTTTCTACACCGTGAAATTTATGTGACGTCCATGAAAACATGCTTGATAAAATCATATCTAGAGCATAATATTAATTTTCTGACCAAAAATTGATAAGGATTTTATTTTCTCAAGTTTAAAAATGAAAGGTTACTTTTTCTTCATTTAACTAACTGCAAGCCTTCATGCCTTGGGTCTAGGGGTTAAATTTATAATTTAGAATGTTTTTGCTTTTAGGATGAAAGAACATTTGTCAGGCATTGCCATTCATTCATTTTTTTAGAGGTCTTGTTTAGCTAGGTCAGCAGTTTATCTGTGAACTTCACAAGTTCATCCCTTCACTCCCTCAAGGTCAGAAGTGCTGGGTTAGTACTGAATAGTAATGATAGGGACCTGGGTGTGTGTCTGTGTATGTGAGTGTGTGTGTGCTGGACAGCAAGTAGGGTTGACTGGACAGCCACTGTAGTCATCCAGCTATCCTGAGGAGAGCAGGGGCCTCCAGCACCCTCACTATTCTTCAGAGGATGTCTGTCTCCTTTCCATAACACCTCCATGAACCTTGCCCTTGATACAGAGCAGATGCTCTCAAGAGTACTGCTAATTACTGGTTAATAAGCTGCCACACTCTAGGAATCCTGGTGAAATGAAAGAAAGAAAGAGGTCAAATTTACTGATGGAATGACACAGAAGACAGTCTCAGAAAACCTTTTCTTAGCACCGTCATTATATACCCCAATTATTTCATGTTATAAGACATCTACATTAACCTTAGAAAGGACTATCATTTCTATTTTTTAGCTCCAACTCTGTTTACCATTTGGAAACAAATAGTATATTGGAAACAAGGATGTCAGCCTGGTTCGAGGAGCTTCATCTTATGAAACCCTTCAGGAGATGCTTCGAGGAACACCTTCAAAGCCAGTAGGATCTATACCATCTCTCACAATGTTTTCTTCCCATTTGTGCGTGGCTGTGTCACCAGGCTATACTAAAAAAGATGATTACAAATGGGAAAGTAAGAGTTTGTTTTATTAATATCTGAATTTACACTGCTTTGGTTGGTCCTTGTAGTAAGTATATGTATATTTGAGCTTGTGTATGTGTGTGTGTGTGTGTGTGTGTGTGTATATATATATATATATATATATATATATATATATATAACCTGCAATTATTAATGGTAATAGCATTACTATACTCTGGGACTACAAAAGGAGATTTTACTATTTACCTTTTAATTACAATTAAAAGGAACTTTTTGTAAAGCCTATGGGAAAGAAAAAAAAAATTTTCTGCTTTGACAGAATTTCAAAATGCTTCTTTCCATAGAGATATTATGGCCTGTTTATATCCTTAGTTCTTTCTGACCCAGGTACCAATTGTACAAGTTGGTATAGATGCTAATGACCCCATCTTCGTTATTGGACAACCTTTTCTCATTCCTGTTTAAAGAAAGAAATATCTGTGTTTGCAACGCTTTAGGGGGGCCACTTAATAACGCAGGTTAACACAGTCATTTTGCTGTCAGCAGTAGTTGAACTCCATTATGCAAACATATGCCTGTCTTTAGTTCAGAAAAGGGTTCTGAAAACCAGTTAGGGTGAGAGCTCTTGGCTTGTTTCTACATCCACTCGTGTCTGTTTCCCATACCTCCGATCCTGGCGTTGAAAGCAATGCCAACTGTGCAGTGAGAGTTGTTTGCTGCGGCGGCCACTTCTCCAGCACAGCGGGTCCCGTGCCTGCAGGGAGAACACACACACTTTCTAAAGGAAGACACCTCATTCTCCCAAACTCAACACATCCTCGACACCACTCAGACTTCAAAGTGGTGAAGAATGTAGCAAGCTGTAGGTGTTTCTGGAACTTCTTACCCAAGTAGCACTAAGTCTGTCCATGGCAAACGTTTACACTTACACTTAATTACATTCTGTTTTGGATTACATTCTTGTATGCTTATTTTTGATATCTTGCTTTCCCAACCAGAAAATCTCCTTGAAGGCTAAAATCAAGTTGTATGTTCCTTTGTATTCTCTGAACTTTCGATGTCCAATATGGTAAACGCCAGCCACATATGGCTAATAGGTACTTGAAATATGGCTACTGTGACCACATCTTAATTTTTAATTTTAATTAAATTTAAAAACAAGTACTCAGTTCATTTATTACAAAATGTAAGAATATGGGTATGAGAAACTACTTTTTAAACAGGAAATTAAAATATACATCAAGGATCTCATCTAATGAGATCTCATCTCATGAAGAAAATTCATCATCTAGGATGGGACTGCTGTAAATACACACTGGATTTCAAAGATCTTATGTGAAAAGACAACATAAAATAATGCATTAGTAGTTATTTTATATCAATTACATGTTGATATACTGTACTTAATAAAATATATTATCAAAACCTATTTTACCTGTTTGTGTTCACCTTTTTACTGCTTTTTTAAGATGTGGCGGCCAGAAAAGTACAAAATTTTTCTGAAAGATATTCCCTGTTATTTCTCACCACAATAACTTAGTTCTTTAATCAGAAAAATCATTTAGCTGAAAGGACTTCTAAGATCTTATCCAAGGATGGCAAAGAAGCGTCAAGTGCAAAGGACAATCTGTTTAGAAAGGGTGGCCTAATACGGTGTGTGCTGAGAACACTTCTAAGGCATGGCTAAGCCCAGAGAAAGAACGCGAGGACTGACGACTAATGCTTGCCCTGGATGCGGGAGCGGGACGTGACAACCACTGTGGTGTATTTCTATGCTAATGAAGTCAGTGCTCACCTCCCTTCCCACATTTTTAGAGATGAGGGCACTTAAGGAGGCCCTGAGAAGTAAAGAGATCTGTCAAAAATAGCCCAACAATGACTAAAACTCAGGACCCCAAATTCTGTTCTGGTACTTTTTATTTTACAGCATATTCTACACATTCATCATGGGATATAACTACTGTCTATGCAACTATAAACAAGTAACTGCTTACAACTGATAGGTACACACCAGTTCACACACCAGAGATATATCCTGCTTTTTCCACTTAGTAATATCATGCATCTCTTTTTATGTAAAGATTAATCTATATATCATTTAAATGGTTACTATTATTCTATATAATCTTTTATATTTATATAGAAATGGCATATACCTACATACATATACCTATATATGTGTGTGTGTGTGTGTGTGTATATATATATATATATATATATATATATATATATATATATATACACACACACACACATCATAATCTTTACTTCTGGAAATTTACCCATTTTTTCACTAGTATTAATGAGGCCACAAAGAACAGTTTTGTATATACAAAATTTTATATACCTTGGGACAAATTTCTAGAAGTGGAATTACTGGATCAAAGAGTACAGAATATACTGTCACACTGTCAACAGAAGATAAAAGTAGTATAACCGAACCTCATAAAAACTGCAAGACTGATAAATAGTACTACAAAACACCAAATTTTAATTAGTGACAAAAAAAGACAGGCCATAAGCCAAGTTGAATGACAATATGAAGAACGGAGAAAATATCTGGACGAACCCCTGTGTACGTAAACCCCTATGTATGAGTTTTCAATCTTTTTCATCCTTACCAAGCAGACTTGAAAAATATTATCTCATTGTTGCTTCCCTCTTTATCCCTTGATTCCATTTGATGTTGTACATCTTTTCAAATATTTATTAGCTATTTCTATTTCTTGCTTTCTGAATAACGCCTTCATGCTTTTTGCCCATATCACTTATTGCCTTTCCATCATACCTGTTGCAAATATATTTCCAAATGCTTTATTTGGAACGTAACAATCTTATTTATGGCAGTTTTAGGTTGTCACACATAGTTATTTAATTTTGATGTACTCATAATTATCTTGCCCTCTGATATTTGGTTATACACTTTAATCATCAGAAAAAATGATCTCTTTTTTAAAAAAAATATTTTTGTAAGCCCCAAGCTAGACTACTAATTTTCCTCTGAGCATAGTAATTATTTACTATGAATCTTCATTAGCCTCTTACTGCATATTACTTCATGGTGTAGGTTATTTTTATTCAAATGTCAAATTCCCTTTATGAGTCTACTGTTTTTATACTTCACTGGCTCTATTATTAATTAATGCAAGTTCTACAGGATCATAAGGACCTATGGTTTTAATGTGGCTCTGCTTTATTCTTTGGCCCATGGGTTATTTAGAAGTATGATTTAAATTTTTCAAACGTATACAGGTGTTATGTTTTTTATATCGATCAATAACTTGATTAACTTATGATAAAAGAATATAATTTTTATGAAGCAATCATTTGAATTTTGTGAGCTCACAAAATGGCGAAGCATATGATCAACTTTTATAAATGTTCCATGTGCTTGAAAGGATGTGTATTCTCCAATTGTTCCATATAAGTCCATTATGCCAAGCTTGTTCATTATATTGTGGATTTGTTAATGTTCTTTGCAGTTCTATCAATTTTTATTGTGTTTAGAAAGGAATTATCAAGTCTTTCTGGTGAAACAAACTGTTTATGAATATGTAGTAACACTGTGGTTCTTGCAATAAAAATTAAAGATATCTGGTTAATATTTAAATTATAAACCACTTGATCCTTTTAGTTTCAAATATTCTGTGTTCATATTAGTATGCCTCATAAGTAGACTATGTTTTTTTGAAGCTAGGCTATCTTTGTCTTTGACTCAAGAGTCAGTCCATTTACAGTGTCTATGTATTCATATATTCATATTCATTTCTGTATTTTTTACCCTGTACCAGTTTGGATGTTATATTCTATTATTTAATGGTTATCCTAGATATTTGATAATAGATAGCTAAGATCACAAACACTAAAGTTATTAATACTTTTTTCACCTTTTCCCAAACAATGCAGACTTTAGAATGTTTTAACTGATTATCCACCCCTTGACATGATCCCCCCATAATTATAGTTATACATTGGATTTTTTAACTCTAGAAATCACCCACTACTGTTCTACTTTAAACAATCAATGTTTGCTTAGATTTACATTCTTTGCTCTGTTTATTTTTGTAGCTGTTATTTCCTTCTGGGATCACTAATTTCTTTCTGAAGAACATTCTATAAATGTACCCATCGGAGAGGCTTTCGGTAGCCTCAGAAAATGACTTTATTTTATCGTTGTTCTTAAAAACTAATTTCACTGGATAGAGAATCCTAGACTAACGGCACTTCAAAGATGCCATTCCACCAATTTTTAGCTTCCATTGTTTCTGTTGAGAAATCAGTCATCTGGCAATCTAGTTCTCTCTGGATGCTTTTCAGATCTTTGTCTTTTCTATTCTGCAGGTTCATGAAGATGTTATATGTATGTATTTTTAAACATTCTTTCTTGGAATTCCTAAACCTGTAGTTTAATATTTAAATCTTCAGAAGTCTTAGCTAGTCCCTTTGTAAGCTAGTACCTTGATGCACTGCCTTTACATCATTCTATGGTTCCTCCTATCAGAATCCCCGTTAAGCATACATTAGACCTTTGCACACTGTCTTAATCTTCAATCTCACCTTCAGGCTTCCCCTATCCTTCTCTCTCTCTCGGCTGTGTTCTGTGTAACCTGCTCAGTCCTATACTTCACTTGTCCTATCTTCGGCCATGACCAACCTGCTATTTACTCCATTCACTGCATTCTTCTTTTCCGTTATTTATACGTTTTACTTTTTAAAGCTCTTTTGTCAAGTCCACCCAGTTAATTTGGATAATCAATTTTTCTTAAAAATGCTTTTCAATATTTATTTCTTGATGCATATGAATTATATATAATAATTCTAAATAGGTGAATCTAATTCTGCTGTTCGTTTTTTCTATTGGCTTGTGTTCATGCTGATGTTTCCCCCATGTAGTTGGTGAATTGTCAAATTAGGAGATCATGTTGTTTAGGCTTTTACCTTTGTGAATTCCTTGAGGATGGTATGGAAAACTCATTGTTTTAAAGAAGATTTAAATTCACTTCTAACACATATTTTGGGCTACACCAACCAGGACCTGTTCCACCAAATTAAAAATGGGGGCCATACAAGTAATATGGATTATAGGTGCAAATTCCACAAGAGAATTTAGTTATTCTCCAAGGTAGTTATTTATTTATCGTCCTGCCCTATGTATCACCCAGGGAGAGAAAGTCAAATACATCCTCTGTCTCTCTGTGCAGGTTTTCTTTTTCTATGGTTATTGCACTGAAGATAGTACCTCAGGGGATCCGTTTTATGCAGAAAGCTTCTCTCACCCTTTGGACCAAGGCCTTGTCTCCTGCCATCTCTGGACTTTTAAAACTCCATCTCCAGTCTGGCTGGGATTGGTTGCTCACCCTGGGAAATGCCTAGTGTCCACCTGTTGCCCACGTAGTTGATAAATTTGCACTTTCTCAGAGAAATACTCTGGTAACCCATTAGCTCAACCATGCGCTGAAAAGTTCTTTAATATTTTCCCATGAGTTTTAGATATACTGTGGTAGGAGAGATTTAATTGAATATCTGTTCTACCATATTACTAAAAAACAGAAGTAACATGGTTCTGTATTTCTAAAATGCAGTAAAGCCTTGCACTTATTATGTGCATCGTTAATGTACAGTGAACGTTTGTAAGTGAAGAACAGCGTGACTATTTTGTTTATAAAAACATTTCTTGTAAAGATTTCTGTACAGGGCTCTACATCATAATACATGGGCTATTTTGGGGAGACAGGGAAGTTATACTGCACTGTTGACACTTATATTTTAATATCATTTAAATCATATATTGCAGCATACTGTAATTGAGGGTCCAAACTGCCAACTACATTTAAACAGCCCACTCTTTAGATGACAATGATCATTGCTCCAAGTAAAGTACTAGTCATCTTTTTTATTTTTATATCCTAGTTGGACTCTGTCTTGACATGGATTTTAAATAGATCATAGAACAATGGATATCATCATGACCTATTCAAGTACGGGAACATGATTCAATTTCTTCCTTCTCCTAAAGAACAAAAGGGTGGTTAGCAAAAAGTATACTCATGATGTCAATAAATATGAAAGTCACAAAACAGACAAAAGTCTGTTTTTCAGTTTTATTTTTCTTCAGAGATGACAGATTGTGAGCATGTAAAGTATTTTCAGCATAAGAAGAAAATTTTAGTAGATTTTAGTCCAGAAAACAATATACTCATTAGATTATGTTCTGACCCACACGCACCTAAATGCAAACTTTACTAGCCATGTCCCACGTTATGTCCCTTGGAAATGAGTCACCTGTTTAGCTTTCTTGCATATGTTCACAATATTACTAAGACACATATTTTCTGAGACTTCTAGAAGATAACCCAATTATGTAAATTATAAGGATATATAAACCAGTGACTTAAATTGGACATCATCTAAAATAAAGCACATGTAGACAAACTAGGACTTAAAAATGCATCACTTCTCTGAATCTCTTAAGGGCATTGCTGCCAGGGCCCCTAGTAAGTGTAAAACGTTGTATTATATAATTTTTACTTGAATAAACCATTTGACTTAAAGAGCATTTTGATTTAAACATCATGTCTGTCTTTGTTCGATGGCTTTTTCTTACTCAGAAAAAAAAAAATTTTTTTTTGTCATCTGCTACATTACCCAACAAGAAACCACTGCAATTACAGGTCTCAACAAGTTTTACCTTGGTTATCTGATTGGAAAGATGGAAAATGAGATCAGAGAATGCCTGTTAACTCATTTCTATAATATTGTGAACACATACAAGTTAGGCGAAGTTCGTCTAGAGTATAAATCTGTGGGGTCTACTAAATCTTGCTAGGTAGTAAAATACCGCCTTTACTCCTTCGTTTGCTTTCTCCCAGTCCTCTAGTCACACTGCTTTGTGAACTTTTTTTATTTCAGATGAGTCAGTGGGGATGGAAATATTAACTCATTTGAGATTTACCATGGGTCTGAAAACAAGATGTGAATGAGCTCAGCGATGAACCAGAGACATCAGGACACATGCAAGAGGTCTCCAGTCAGTTATCACGACATTGCTTGAAAGTCAAACTTATACTTGTATGGAATCAAGCAATGGCAAGTTGGAGAAAGACTACTTTCTATTTCATTTCTTCCCTGGAACAAACATCTTCAGCTCTTTGTGGATTCTGGCTCTCCCTCTCACTGTTTCGATTCCCTCTTGACATCTGATGTGCCCATTCTCCTTGGCATGTTTTGATTCTGTTTGAATCTGAGTGAAAACCTTCCATCTGAGTCTACTTCGAAAGTCCCCTTAGAAGGGGAGAGGGGAGCAAGCCATAGGGATGTGTTTGAGGTGTTCTCCAATATATCACTCAGAGCTGTTTCTGACTGCTTGTGTTGTTCTTGATAATATTACCACTTTATATCACACTCTCCACTTCTCAAAGTATTTTAACCTCATCTGATTCTCACTTCAACCCTGTGATGTAAGCAAAACAGACATTACTTCTCTTATTTTACAAGTGAGAAAATTTAGTCAGTAAGACAGTGATAAACTGTGACAGGCCAAAGACTAGATCTGGGTCTCCTGGGTCCTTCTCTAAAGCCTTTTCACTCTTCCAGCAAGACTCACAAGGACCCACATTCCTAAGTCTTTGAATGATTGACAAGATTTCCTGACTTCTTCGCCTGCTACCCTACTTATTTTGTGAGGCAGAGGCAACTTTATTTCCTCATTACTATTGATGACAGCATATTTGACAATATCTTTTATAGAATCCCCACGATCACTTATTCAGCTTGAGTTATAAGGAGGAAATGCTGGGAATCTTAAAAAACTTAAGAAGAATGGAAAATAGCTGAAAATGGATTTTTCACCCTGTCTTCAGCAAAAAGCTTAAGAAATATATTTTTTTAAAAAGGTAAATTAAAAATTTTAAGAAGGAAAAAAATCACACAGTCCACTTTTTGGTGATTAGTTTTTGTGAGATAATTAAGACAATAGCTTCTGATGTGACTACAATTACACATAGTCCCTGAGGCTTCAATGATATTAATTTTTTTTATTATACTAGCAAGAAACTCAAAATATACTAGGAAAATTCATTCAAAATAACTACTATGGACTGAATGTTTCTGTCTGCCCCACCCCTAATTAATTCACATGTTGAAACCCTAATCCCAATGTGATGATATTTGGAGATGAGGCCTTGGGGAGGTAATTAAGTGATGAGAGTGGTACCATCATGATGGGATGAGTGCCCTTATCAGAAGAGATACAAGAGAGCTTGCTTCCCTTCTCTCTCTTTGCCATGTAAGAAGGCAGTCATCTACAAGCCGAAAACCAAATCTGCCAATACCTTGATATTAGACTTCCCAGCCTCCAGAACTGTGAAAAATAAATATTTGTTGTTTAAGCCACCCAGTCTATAGTATTCTGTTAGAGTAATCTGAACTAAGACAATGACAAACAGATACATAAAATAAGATTATAGTCACAGACCTTTTGATAGCCTAATATTGAAAGAATTTTAAACATGAACTCAAACTGTGACAGTTTCTATACTTAGCAATACACATTGTGAATCCTCTTTTTGGCCCTCAGGAGTAATATATACAATATTTAAAGAAATTAATAAAAGTTAGCATTCATCAACTGCTCCAAAGTCTAACAGATACACTGCAGACAAGGAAAGAAAATGAAAAAATATATTACAGTATTAGAGTATTAGGTAGTAATAGAATACTACTAAGCATTAGCATCAGAAAATATCATATGTAAATGACTAGCAAGTATTAAAAAAAAGCTGAAGAATATTTCTTCTGGAGGGTTAGAAGTATTGCTAGTTTGACACACACATACATATACCCACACACACGAGTGCATGTAAAAACTGGTGAAATCTGAATAAGGTGTGTAAATTGCATTAATGTCAATTTCCTAGTTTTGATATTTTACTATAATTACATATGTTGTTACCACTGGGAGAATTTAGGTGAAGGATATGGGGGACTTCTACTATTTCTGAAACTCTCTGTGAATTTATGATTATTTTTTTTTAAGTTTAAAATTATTGTAGGTTTGAAGAATTTGTATAGTTATTTATAATGTTGGTTGTAATTCAAAAAGAATATTTCAGTCAGAACACAAAATATTGACAATAAAATAAATAAATCTCAAGTGGTCAAACTGCTTTAGAAGTGTTTTCTCACCTCTGCCATTTTCCCTCTTCCTTAACCTCCCCAGCCTAGTAAAATGACTTATTCACCATTAAATGAATTCATTGTTAACTATGCTAGCCCACGTTTAAAGGAAAGAATAAATAGCTTGATTTATCAGAAAACCTAGTTCTATACCTCACTTCTGTTGCTTTCCCAAATATAATGTTACATGGAATGATGAAGTACAGTAAAACCCACAGCAGGTTAACATATACACACTACTATATATAAAAGAGATAACCAACAAAGACCTATTGTATAGCAAAGGGAACTATACTCAATATTTTGTAATAACCTATAAACGAAAAGAATCTGAAGAAGGGGTAAGGGAGACAATTTCTCAGGCCTCCACTGTGGTGGAAAATGAAATCAGGCTGTTCACAAAGCTCTAACTATATGGAATAAAAACTAGTATGTAGGGCTTCCCTGGTGGCGCAGTGGTTGAGAGTCCGCCTGCCATTGCAGGGGACACGGGTACGTGCCCTGGTCCGGGGAGATCCCACATGCTGTGGAGCGGCTGGGCCCGTGAGCCATGGCCGCTGAGCCTGCGCGTCCCGAGCCTGTGCTCTGAAATGGGAGAGGCCACAACAGTGAGAGGCCTGCGTACAGCAAAACAAACAAACAAAAAAACCTAGTATGTATATATATATATATATATATATCTGAGTCACTTTGCTGTACACCTGAAGCTAACATAACATTGTAAATCAACTATACTTCAATTAAAAAAAAAAGCTCACGGCAGGCATTTATGTACACGTGTTACGTATATAGTCCTGACCAAGACAGTAACCAGCTTTTTGTCAGCCTACCTCTCTTCCTACCCTTGTCTTACGGATCAACAACAATGTCAAGGCACTAGGGTATGAGAGATCCCTTTGATGAAATATATTAATCATGATGATGAAATGAGGCCCTTTTTCTTGGCTCCCTGGTTAATACTCTAAATTTACCCCACCATGCCTTTCGGTTCCTCTTTTTGTTTTAATGATTAGTTTTCTACATGTTACTTGAGCTTCTTTCTATGAATTCAGATCGCCCATGCCTGTCTATATCCCCTAGTGATTCCATGATGCTATTCCTTCCCCACTGGGTCTATTAAGAGCCCCACCACCCTGCTCTTCCAACTCCCTAACCTCTTATCACAGTGTTCTGTTCAGTCTTTGAAACTTAGACCTACTGGTTTTTACTCCATGTAGTCAGAGCTATGGGAACAGCTTGATCTCATATTCCACCACCAATGTAAGCCTGAGAAATTGTCTCCTTTACCTCTTGACTATGAATATTCAGAAATTAGTCATTCCTGCTGATTCTTTTTAGGTGTGTTTTTAATAAGCTGGGAGTCAAGTGTTTTCAAAGTTCATTAAATGTGGATCCGGAGGATCCGACTCTTCCCTGGAACTGGAGGGACAACATGATGCCCACCTTTTCCACTGGACATCTGTCTGCTTTGTTAGGATAATTACTACTACAATTCCAGAACATAGAAATATAACACTTTCTGTACTGGCACAAAAACAGAAATATAGATCAATGGAACAGGATAGAAAGCCCAGAGATAAACCCACGCATGTATGGTCACCTTATCTTTGACAAAGGAGGCAAGAAGACACAATGGAGAAAAGACAGCTCCTTCAATAAGTGGTTCTGGGAAAAATTGGAGAGCTACATGTAAAAGAATGAAATTAGAACACTTCCCAACACCATACACATAAATAAACTCTAAATGGATTTAAGACCTAAATGCAAGGCCAGACACTATAAAACTCTTACAGGAAAACATAGGCAGAACACTCTAGGACATAAATCACAGCAAGATCTTTTTTGACCCACCTCCTAGAATAATGGAAATAAAACCAAAAATAAACAAATGGGACCTAATGAAACTTAAAAGCTTTTGCACAGCAAAGGAAACCATAAACAAGATGAAAAGACAATCCTCAGAATGGAAGAAAATATTTGCAAACAAAGCAACTGACAAAGGATTAATCTCCAAAATATACAAGCAGCTCATGCAGCTCAATATCAAAAAAACCCCAAACAACCCAATCCAAAAATAGGCAGAAGACCTAAATAGACATTTCTCCAAAGAAGATATACAGATTGCCAACAAGCACATGAAAGAATGCTCAACATCACTAATCATTAGAGAAATGCAAATTAAAGCTACAATAAGGTATCACCTCACACTGGTCAGAATGGCCATCATCAAAAAATCTACAAACAGGGCTTCCCTGGTGGCGCAGTGGTTGAGAATCTGCCTGCCGATGCAGGGGACACGGGTTCGAGCCCTGGTCTGGGAAGATCCCACATGCCGCGGAGCAACTGGGCCCATGAGCCACAACTACTGAGCCTGTGCGTCTGGAGCCTGTGCTCCGCAACAAGAGAGGCCGCAACAGTGAGAGGCCCGCGTACCGCAATGAAGAGTGGCCCCCACTCGCCACAACTAGAGAAAGCCCTCGCACAGAAACGAAGACCCAACACAGCCATAAATAAATAAATAAATAAATTAAAAAAAAAAAAAAACTACAAACAATATATGATAGAGAGGGTGTGGAGAAAAGGGAACCCTCTTGCACTGTTGGTGGGAATGTAAATTGATACAGCCACTATGGAGAACAGTATGGAGGTTCCTTAAAAAACGAAAAATAGAACTACCATATGACCCAGCAATCCCACAACTGGGCATATACCCTGAGAAAACCATCATTCAAAAAGAGTCACGTACCACAATGTTCACTGCAGCTCTATTTACAATAGCCAGGACATGGAAGCAACCTAAGTGTCCATCGACAGATGAATGGATAAAGAAGATGTGGCACATATATACAATGGAATATTACTCAGCCATAAAAAGAAACAAAATTGAGTTATTTGTAGCAAGGTGGATGGACCTAGAGCCTGTCATACAGGGGAAGTAAGTCAGAAAGAGAAAAACAAATACCGTATGCCAACGCACATATATGGAATCTAAAAAAATGGTACCGATGAACCTAGTGGCAGGGCAGGAATAACGATGCAGATGTAGAGAATGGACTTGAGGACACGGGGAGGGGGAAGGGTAAACTGGGATTAAGTGAGAGAGTAGCACTGACATATATACACTACCAAATGTAAAATAGATAGCTAGTGGGAAGCAGCCGCATAGCACAGGGAGATAAGCTCAGTGCTTTGTGACCACCTAGGGGGGTGGGATGGGGAGTGTGGGAGGGAGACGCAAGAGGGAGAGGATATGGGGATATATGTATACGTATAGCTGATTCACTTTGTTGTACAGCAGAAACTAACACAACATTGTAAAGCAATTATACTCCAATAAAGATATTTTTTTAAAAAAGAAATACAACCCTTTCTTTTTAAGCAAGCAATGAACTCTGTCAGGAATGCTGTTATTTTTTTGAAAATTATTAAAGTACTTACCAAGAAATATTTTAGTTATCAGTATTAATCCCTTACAGCCCTTCTTTCCTCCCTCCCTCCATCCGTCCCTCCTTACTTTCTCAAGTCCAGATAATTCACATCCTATGTCCTAGGCATCTTCTAAGCAAGGGGCATACAGAGTTGAATTATCCAAAGTTGTGGTGTTCACAGTCTTGGTGGGGAAGATTCTGAGCCAAGGATAACAAAAGCTTTCTTCCTTACCTATGGAAACACCACTTTGATTTTAACTTTCTAGCTCTGTTTCCCTTGGTATCTGAAAAAGGTGGAATGTCAGCTACCAAGCAACACTGCTTATGGTAAAAAAATGAAAGTTGGTTGGTGAGTGACCATGAACAGGGAGGTCTGTGGCCAGAACAATAAACACATGGTGAGGAGTCTTGGTTTTGGGCTTCTGAGAGTGGACCCTGGAAATTGAGTGTGCCCTTCCTTGTGAGGCCCTGGAAGCTCTATTCATAGGTGTTTGCAAGAAATATTGTTCCTAGGAGCCTGGGGTTTCTAGGGCAAAGGGACTCTCACACCTTTCTTTCTAGCACATCTGAGGTGTCACTTGGGTGTCACTTGGGTCGTGGTGGGAGACAGGGGAAGAGTAGAAAATAGTCCTGGAACTGGTGAGCATTCTTCCTAAAGAAATACAGCTATTGCCTTACTAGTACATTATATTTCTATCCATCTAATTACCACTTGTGGCCTAATGAGTTCTATGAGTTCAACTGACCAACTGAACCTAAGATCACTGACAGGGGTGTTGTAAGATTTATGCAAATAATTACCAAGTATTGAGGTACACACTAATCAAGGTTTATGTACGAAGTGTTACAGGAATTTCTGCTCCAAGAGTTCTGACTTAGGGTTGGTGTGTACGAAAATGCTTGGTATGCAGCCTAAACAACTTTCTCCTCCTTACATCTGAGCTGATTTTTCCTGTAATTTCTCATCCTCATAATTAAAAGAAAATTTCATAATTAGAACTCATGAAAGCATGAAATACGTGGTATATACTGAATGTGTATACCAAGAGACCAGAAAAAGATCTATAAAGATAATGAAAGAAATAATGACCTGTATCATATTATAATTTTGATTTTTGTGGTCTATTTCTTTCCACACATATTTCTCTTCTCCAAATGTATACTGAAAACCACCTCATAGAAATAATTCTAAAGTAGCAAAAACAAGAGACCAGGATGCTAGAATGTACCCTACGTAGACAATCAATGTTTCAATTTTACCTGTGCTCCTGTACATAGGTAAATTCTCACTTTATGAATATTATAATGATCTAGTTAAGTGTATGTAATGAGACTACTCCCATGTTCTGGTCCATAATTAATTAACTTTTCTGAGTCATCATTCAGCAAATATTTATTGAGTACCTAACACATCCTAAGGAATGTATTAGTCACTAAGGATTCAAATAGTGAGAAAAATAGACATGATATAATGTATTTTCAATGAATTCCGTTGGCCTGGAAATCCTGACTAATAAGCAGTAATTCACAAGCCTTTGTTCATTTGGCAGTAAACTATTTACAGTCCTGCTTCTATTTGCTTTTGCTAAAATATTCATGTAAAGATACCATTCAGTACCTATACACCATGAAATGGCCTAACAATATCTGTTTTTCTCAAAATCTGTTAACAATTGACTGATGGAGAACAGTGATCTTATAACTGTTTGACTTCACTTTGCTTGAGACTGCTTCCATATCATAAATGAACTGTCAAAACACTTCTAAAGACTTGAGGTGTACTTGGCAGGGAATAATGACCTAAAATAGGTGACTATTACCTAATCCTATTTGTCTGCAATACAGTAGGTAAACTGGCTCCAGGGTCTGAGAAGTTGGGTGGCGCTTGGTCCCAGCGTCCCTTTGCACTCTGAGAAAGAAGTCCTGAAGTATAGATAAGTAACTTGCACACCTTATATTCACTGGGCTATCATCATTTCAGCTCAGCTCCACCAAGCAACGGCCAGCCTTTCCATTTCTTGATAGCTATTTCTGGTTCTCTCTGCGGAGTTCATCAGAGCCATTTCCTCACACGCTGGAAGGTTCTCAACATTATGGAAGTATGAAACCAACAATTAAGGAAAGCCTTCCTCCAAAACATATAATTTACCGTAATCCCTAATTATCAACTCAGCATTTTAACACAGAAATCCTATTTCATTTGGAAGTAACATAAGGGACGGATCTTTATTATGACGGTATTTGCATGAGTTTATGAGCAGGGGTTGGCAAACATTTTCTGTAATGGGCCAAACAGTAAATATTTCAGGCTTTGTAGGGCCACATACAGTCTCTGTCACATATTCCTCTTTTTAAAAAAACCTTTTGAAAACGTAAATACGGTTCTTAGCTAGAGAGTCACTGGGCAGATTTACCTATATTGTACAGTTTGCTAATCTCTGTTTTCTAGGCATGAAGGGTAAATACAGTCATAACCATTTATGTCTTTTGGGGAACCAAAAAACACATGCTTCTACCTTTTCTACCTCCACTTCCTATGATTTGATATTAATACTGAATATTTTTTAATGTAAATTCATCATCCCAACAATTATTATGTATCATTCATATCCACTGGTATCATTTCCATTTGAAGGAATGCTTAATACAATTTGCAGTTTACACATCAAATCAATGAAGGTAATAAGGTTCACTTATTTATTATTTGCCAGATAATCTCATCTAGCTTCTCACATTTAATTTAATTTGATGTCTCCAATAATCTTGCACTGCATGTACTTTCATCCCCGTGTTATAGGAAAGGTAATGGAGATTCTTATGGGTTAAGTGACTTTACCAAGGAAATACAGCCAGTTTACTGCAAAAGAACTTGAACCCAGATCTCCTGACACCAAGTCCTAGTGTTTCCACAACAGCAAATGCACAATCAATTTATAGAAGAACATGCATCCATCTTCAGGCACACACATACTCAGCAGGGCCAAATAAAGTCATGATGACTTAGACTCTTCCTGAGAGGAATGCTCAGAACTGCACCTTTGAAGCTATTTGGATCACTGCCCATAGGTTCTTTTTAACAGGGTACCATAAAGTGCAAACAATACAAGGCAAATCAAGCAAATCAACTGCCTAATGAACTTTCAAAAGACACAGGATTGGGCTTCCCTGGTGGCGCAGTGGTTGAGAGTCCGCCTGCCGATGCGGGGGACGCGGGTTCGTACCCTGGTCCGGGAAGATCCCACATCCCACATGCCACAGAGCGGCTGGGCCCGTGAGCCATGGCCGCTGAGCCTGCGCGTCCGGAGCCTGTGCTCCACAATGGGAGAGGTCACAACAGTGAGAGGCCCGCGTACCGCAAAAACAAAAAAGACACAGGATTTCATACAATCAATGAAAATAATATTTGAGAATAGCTTTAATCATTCTGAAAGCTTTTGTTGAAAGAGGATACAGCAGAGCGAGATTTAGTGAAAATGTAACAAGTCTGGCGACCTGACAGTGGCTTTAAATGAGAATGATTTGTCAATAAAATGATTCCAAATGGCCCTTAGAAAAACCGATAAAGATTTTTATAAACTGAGTCTGTTTATGACTCTACTAAAATTCAAATTTCATAATATTACATAAAAACGACAACTGTAAACATGATTCATTTTTGTCTGATGTAAGAATGGCTATAGCTGCGCGTTCTGTTAGATAATAAACTACATGTATTTTCATCATTTTAGCTTTATTGTTTAAAATAAAACACAATTTGCATCGTTCATTATAAGACTCTGGCCCCAATTTAAGTGGATTCGTTTCTAATGTTTTCTCCTCCCAACACCCATTTATCCCAATAATGAGTCCCTTATGCACTGCTTCTCTAAAATGGGAAGGTTGTAGATTAAGTGAGAGAATAAGGAACTTGCTCCCCTCTCTTGAGAGTGCAGGAGCAGTCACAGAGTTTGAGTCCCTGCCACATCCAGAATTGGCTTGTCATCTTGACCTTCACTGTATATTCTATGCAAGTCCCTTTCCATATCCTAAATGCTTTTTTCTCAAGTCACTGGAATGCACGAGCTGTTTACACCGAAACAATCATGAGAAGGATATTCCCCCATGAATACAATGTGATAATAGAAAATGTCAGGCCCTAAATCGCATGATCAGCATCAGGAAGATTTCCTCTGAAGCAGTCATGCAGTTTCTCAAGTCCGGTATAAGGCTCTTTCTTCCTTAGTTGACACATTACTTGCTTTGGCTAGGTATGAGGCCACACTTACAGACACAGGGGAGGCCCATGGCTGGATGTCATTCTGCCTGGTGTTCTTTATTAAAGTTAGACATTGGGACACAGAGAAACTCTTTATGTCCCAAGAGAAGTGTGTTCATAGAACTGCACTGGGTGATATTTAAGAACAAGAGTCTCATCCTTTGTTGACCTAGTATCTAAACATCTTAGCATATAAAAGAAAACATTATGTGTTAATGCTACTAACGTTTTATTCTAGCATTCAGATTGATTCAACTTTTCCGACTCCAAAAAACAGGATAAAAGAAAACAACTGTATTGAGACAACTATTTCGGGTTAAAGCATTTATTTATAGCATTCTTTATTATCTTCCCTATGTAACAGTTATAGAAAATGTAGTAGTTAGAGGCGACAATCTCAGATATTTGAAATCTTTATGGCAAAATTAACTAACATTCTCTCAAGAGTGGTCATTTTCCAACATGCCCCCCATGCACTCCCTTTTTCAACAGATTGGTTTTTTTTCCCTTCAAGTCTCAGATCACTGAGATCACCAAACTGCCTCCTTCCAACATTTTGACCACTTTCCTGTTCAGTGGCCATCACTGGGACAGCAGGTAGACAACCAGGAAGGCAATCACAGGTTAGTTAAATCTCAGTGAGGTAACAAACTTTGTGAAGGGTGGAAAAGAGATTTAAACTGATTAGTCAGAAGAGGCACTGCTGGACATATTATGTGTTTGATAACCATCAGTCAATAGCTCGGACAATCATAAAACTGTGTCCTTTTGAAAAGGAGAAAAGCAAAATGACTTTGCAAACATTTTCTTTTCCTCTCCCTCTGCCACTTTAAAATGGAAGAATTCTGGATCCTTGCTGTTAACCAAATGGCATTTACAGCTCTCAGTTGGCATGGGGCAGCTGAGAATCTAAAATGAGGAATGCTTATTTCATTTCCATTTCCATGGAAACCAGTCACCAACTGGTGAAAACAAGGTAGATCAAATTTTTGAACAAGAATGTTGAAATGATCACTGTTTTAAAACTTTTCTCTTGCGTTGGGATGGAGAGCATATTGTAATCTCAGGAACATACGGAGATGTGTGTTCACCACTGCTTTTAATTCTTTTCATAATCACAATAATTATTGTATTCGCATAAGTGTTTTGGGTCATTCTTTGAAGGACAGATTGCTATAAATCCAATAAATAAATCACATAATAAAATGCAAAATTAAATGAGTTTTTTGTTTGTTTGTTTGTTTTTGCGGTACACGGGCCTCTCACCGTTGTGGCCTCTCCGGTTGCGGAGCGCAGGCTCCGGACGCGCAGGCTCAGTGGCCATGGCTCACGGGCCCAGCCGCTCTGCGGCATGTGGGATCTTCCCGGACTGGGGCACGAACCCGCGTCCCCCGCATTGGCAGGTGGACTCTCAACCACTGCGCCACCAGGGAAGCCCTTAAATGAGTTTTTAAGGGCTATTTTAAAATCAAGAAAACCTTAGAGCAATCAAGTAAACTTAAGAACTCCTTTCAAAACTTACGATCATCTTCTTCTTCTTCTATGTCCTCCTAGCAAACGTGTGAGGAAAGAAATGTAATTTTCAGAGAACGAGTGGACTCTGACCAGTTTTCTTGAAGAAATTCAGAAGGAATATTCAATTTTTTGAAACTCGACTATGAAAATCTGACTTTGAAAAGACCCTTGAAACAACCAGTTGTTAGAGTGGAGATGATCTCCCTAAGCTCTGGGATCCATTTAGCTTTTCCAAGAGAATTTCAGACTCGCACCCTCCCCTGGCTCCACCCAAATCCAGATACCACTTCCACTGTTTGCACATTTAGAATTTAAATATTCCAATTGAGTAGAAACATTTCCCCTGGAGAAATAACAGGAGGAAAAGTGTCAATGATTCATTTCACTTGCAGCTATGTCGCTAGGCATTCCTGATGACAAAACTGCTAAAGTAGTGCTAATGCCCTGCGTTGTTACATAGGCTAGTAGGGCCTATAGTACCCTGAACATTCAGAATGCGTTACCTGTAATTCTCACAGAAAACTGCGAGAAGCTGTTTTTGCCCCCATTTTATATATAGGAGACAATTAAGTCTCCCAGTGGCAAAAAGACTTGTTCTAAGTTATTCCTACAACCGTTTAGTGTGTTTCCCCATGTCAGACTTTCACATTCACAGTCGTTCTGCTCAGACACCCTTCCCTAATTCCAGCTTGTATTCCCAGTTCAAAAATATCACTATGTCTATTTCCCATCTCTAGATTAATTCTAATCTTCTCATATTGGTAAAAGATAAATATACATGGAAATGTATGACCTCAAGCACTGTTATTTTTTGAGTATGAAGAACTCATGTATGATTATTATTTCTAATTTTTCAGCTAAATTCTAAATCTGAAATTGTTCCTTAAGTTGGTCCAATTATTTGATTTGCTTCTTTCCAAGTTATGCTAAATATTTAAGAAGTTTAACCTTAATTTTTAAGATCAACATTGTAGTTAATAAATGAGAATACAATAAGAAGATATTTATGTGTAACGAGACAGAGAGAGAGGGAGACTGATTTTCACTAGATTTCAAATATCTAAAGGAATTATCTCAAAAGTTCCATTAATCAGTAGTATTTGTGCATGGCCCATTTTCACCTTTTCATACGAAAATTACTCAGTGAAAACATTTGTTTTTTAGGCTATACTACTTGATTTACCTCCTTACTTAAAGAAAGGCCAGCACATAATATCTGAAAGAAAAAAACCTAAATCAAAGGTTAATTAATTTATAATTTCTTCTCTGATGGCTAAGAAATAACCATCAGTTGATATTAATGAACACAGCCCACCGTAACTTGCAACATTTTCTTTCCATGCAAACTGAACTCTGTTTTTCAGAGTCTAAATGGAAGCTCCTTAATTTTAGCTAAGGAAAATACTAACAAGTATTCCGTATAAAGGGAAATTTTCTTCCTGTTACTGAAACTATTATTTATAGTCATTTAAGACAAATAGAAACAAACAAACAAAAATGGCAGTTAGGGCAATTTTACACAATAACTTGGAATATCAGAGTAAGGACAAATTAAAATTAACTTAAAACTTGTATTTCTGACACTGGTTTAAAATTCTTCACCAATAAAATCTGAGTATTTTGCGTTTCCTAGCCTTTTTTCCTTCCCTGGTTTCTCAAGGAAAAAAAGGGGCAATGGTCTTGCCACAGAGCAGGGATAGGCTGAAACTCAGCTTTCAATTGGGTTAAGTTAGTAATAAGCATAAATGCATACCAAGATTACATGTTATAGTTAACAGTTGCAAAGCATGGTAGAATGATAACCACTTATTGAATGCCTATTATACACCAGTCTCCAACACAAATGAAGCACGCTATTTTCAGAGAGCTGTAAAAAAATTGATTAAAACTAGAGTATGATGCAGTATAAGTTAAAAAAATTCAGTGGACATATTATGAATCCTTTGCATATATCTAAAGAGTTTGGACTTGGTCATAAAGGGCTTGAAGATAGAGTAAAAACATGTTCAGACTTGAAATTTAGATAAAGAAGAGGTCCTAGGGAAAATAAGAAATTTCTGGCTTCTCCCCTTAAAAAAAAGAAAAACCCAAAATGTCTAAACAGAAAGGTGCTTTTTATTCCAAAGCTTGTAAGGAGCCCACTAATACTAAGACACTTCCAGCCGCTACAGACATTCTCTCAGTAATGATTATTCCCTCCCATCAGTCATTTTTCAAGTCCCAGGTCAAATGCCACCACCTACAGAAGACTTCCCTAAAATGTCTACCTACCTCCAGTGACAGCTCATCTAAACCTTATTTCTCTGGCCTGTAGCACTGGTTTACAATCGTTTGTTTGGTTCTGTATAAACAGAACTCTTTAGTTCAAATCTTCTTTTATGAGAAATACCACCATCTAAAATAGATTTTAATGAGGTTTTTAAAAAGGGGAAGTTTAGTTGAGGAAGATGGAGCTAGACCCATTCACACAGCCTCCTGAGTGACAGTTGGAAAGCCTGTAGGATCCATCAACAGACTCTAAGGTTCCACGAAACACTTTTGGAAAAACAATGGTCTCCAAATCACATCTTGCCTAATGGCTTGTTTTAACTGTATTAGTTAAATGATGGATCAAATCTTAAATTTCTACATATTCTAAGTATATCACCAGCTTGATTTTTAAGTGCTATTCTCCTAGTAGGTATTCCAAAAATCTTTTCTGAATGAAACTATATGCCATAACATAAGCACCAAATTCTCAAAAATAACAATTATTGCCATGAATTAAAAGTATCTATTACTTATGAACACTATATTCAAAAAAAGAACACCTAGTATCATGTTCCAAATTAGAGTGCACTATGTGATACAAAGAACATGAATTTGGAAGCCAGATTCTCTTTCATGAGCTATGTAAACCTGCTTCGAATTTTATTTTCTTCCCCTGGAAAAAAGGGGACAGCAATAACATTTCATTTCAGGTTCTGTGCTGCAACTGAGTTAAGCAGAAAAGTACTTTGTTCAAAGGATACTGGGAAGCTCCGAATGGTTGGGAACACAGAAGACACAGAATTAGCAAGATGGAGGTGAAGGATCGAGAAAACACCTGGCTGTTCTATGAGGGAGGATCTGCTGGGAGAAGGAGCGGGTGGGAAGAAAGAACACAAGCGAGTGAGTGAGAGCTTACTTGGCCCTTTCTGTCACCAGGCTGCACATGTGCTACTGATTTTTAGAATCTAGACCATATGGTTCATGTCCGAGACTAGAGCAGTGCAGGATGAGCAAATCACTGTTGGATCTGGTAATTCCAGCCGCCATACTGGAGAGCAGTCTTGGCTCTCCACCAAGACTCAAAAGACAGAACATTCCTCATACATAAAAAAGAATGCAGGGCTCCCCTGGTGGTGCAGTGGTTGAGAGTCCACCTGCCAATGCAGGGGACGCGGGTTTGTGCTCCGGTCCGGGAAGATCCCACATGCCGCGGAGCAGCTGCGCCCGTGAGCCATGGCCGCTGAGCCTGCGCGGCCTGTACTCCGCAACAGGAGAGGCCACAACAGTGAGAGGCCCGCGTACCGCAAAAAAAGAATGCTGCCACTGGGGGACCAAAACAACTACCTACTACCTATCTGATACGAATTTTTATAAGTCAAGAGAATACATGTAAAAATGCTTTGTGAACTGTAAAGTTCTAAATAAATTATTATCCTTGGTAGATGGTGCCTCTGTATTCGAGAGGGTGAAATCTGAGATGGCTTGAAAGGACTAATGCCAGTCGAGGGAACCAGAAAACCTGCTCTTTTTTCTCATCTCTCATGGGAAACATATACTGACCCTGCTGAACTGTATTTAAACTTTGCTGAGTTTACAGCCCAAGGCAAAAGTAGCCAGGGCTTCTTTGGGGGACAAAGTTGTTCTCCGCTCTCCTGCCCAAATTATGTACCAAGCTCCTCAAGGCTATAGAACTGCTCACAGGAAAACCAAATAAGCAGCTCATGTACATTGGATGACATAGCCATGACTTTTCAAGTATGAACAACATGTAGTGTTGGTCGCTGTATCAGCACAGTTATGCTTGGTATGGGTCAAAACATCCCCTCAGTTTAGAAAAGGATCATTCAATTTTATTAAACAACTTATCTAACAGTTACTTGGGCCTCCGTCCCCCATTCACAATGTCCTGGTTTACTCCAAATACACGTGTGGGAAATCTATGTGTATTATATTCATATAGATTTCAGAAACCTATACATCTTATTAAAAAACACGTGAATTTAAGATGAGTACCACTGTTAACAAAGTTAACTTTCTGAGCATAAGTGAAAACAACATCTCCCTGACAAGAGACAAGGAAAAACGTAACAGACAGGAATTGTGTGCATTTTGTTTCAACCAAGATGAATTCAATGGAGATAGTACACCTTATAGCTGAAATAAGTTTTACAATGTGGATTTTAACAGAAGCTCATAGAAACACTATGAGAAAACTGGATGATGATAAATGGAATCAATTGATAGAAAAATAGTACGTATGATCATAAAATCTGGAAAAAGGAATATCCATATAATTTGCAATGGCATACCTGAATAACTGCTTATATTTGCATTTGAGCTACAAAGATTTCAACAAATATGAATGAACACTCCTACAAGTACACCAGCAAAATAGGTCTTGTTCCCATACTTCCATGTTGTAGAATGTGGTTCCACCATTATAACGCCACTAGTATTACTCCCTGTAGAGGCTGAACAATTTGACACAAATTCAACCAGTCGAAAATTAAGCCACAGTTGCTATGGCATCTCTCTATTGGGGAAAACTATAGTCACAATAACTGGGGCCTCTACTGTCCCATAAATGGTTGCATCAAACTGGATGATGAGGCAAATGCATGGTTGTTAATGGAGTGGCTTCTGAGATGTGGGGACCCTTGACCCCTTTTGCCTCCATTTGAATTAAATTTCAACCAAATCCAGTCCTCTAATTCTTTGATCCTTTTCATTCCAAACCCCAGCTCTTTCTCAGATGCTCCATTACCCAGCCTCCCACAATACTTCTTATGTGTTGCGTGAGATGGGCGGATAAGAGAGAGAAGAAAACAAGTGTTTTTGTTTCAAATCTTTCTCTTTCCTCTGAAAAGCATTAAAGGGATCTGCCATTCATTTAGGAAGGAAATAAATTCTATGAAAGAGTCAGATAGCCTATAAAATTGACAACACAAGTCACAGTTAAAGCTGCTGAACCATTCAAGTTCTAGTCAGATCACCCAGTACAAACTATATACACTGGTGCCAAGACCAGGTGATTACTGGCGACAAATGTGTTCTTCTTTCTCTGCACGATGGCAACAAAATACTAGAGCCTATGGGAAGATCAAGGTATCAGGACAGTGGAAAAAGAGAGATATTTGTGATACAGGGGTGGGAGGGGGCTGCTGGAGGGTTGTGGAGAATATAAGAGTCTATATTCGGCAACCCAGACAGGTGTCGGAGGGGGTGTGATCCAGTGAGAATGAATCTCAGAAAGGGATTACCAACCAAGAGCAAAAAGGTCATACAAAATCTGTAGCAGTCAGCTACTCTCAGCCCAGGATGTCACCACAGGTACTTTATCTGCAATTCATGCAAATTCAAATGCATCTACTAGCATACGTAAATCATATGCAGATGGTGTAAGGATCTCTAAAAATAGGAAGAGGTAAACTCTTCTAGCAAAGGTCAGTCTTTTCTAAAATTCGTGAGATGGCATCTTGTGACGAGAACATGAGGCAGAGAAAGCAGGGATTCAGGGAAATCCGCTGCAAAATCACCAGTAGTCAACTGCTCCCAATTCCTTCAAGTTATTTTAGGTGTTCTATGGGCAAGATAATTCACCACAATTTCCCAAAGCAGGACACATCTTCAAGACTCTACACCTGTCTGAGGGCAGGAAAAGGTTTCTGATTCCCACAGGCTCTCCTGGGTCTCAGTTTCTTCCTCCTATAGAGATTCTTCCTTTCCCAGCCCACAATTCCAGAGCACTCTCAAGGGCTGTCATGTAAGTGTAAAAACATTGGGACAGTGTCTCTTAGGTTATGTGATTCCAACTTCAAACAGTCCATATCTCCATAGAGAGAAAATTCACTACCTGCCGTCTGAGGATCAGACTAAAACTTTATCTTATTACTCTTTATCACCCTTAATAAGATTAACAACCTCCATACCTGTGGCAATTTTACAGAGTTTACCAAAACATTTATCTGCATTAACATGATGACCAGCTGATACTCATTCAAATTTTTTTAACGCTGTTAATATATACTAGTAGAATTGTTTAAGGACAGAGCCCCAAGCTCCAGTTTCCACATGGCACCCTCTGATCAGACCATACCTGAAGTCTTCCTATTTTTTTAACACTATAAAGCTTTCTGGGCCATGTGCCTGCCTTTGAGTCTCTTAAAGTGACAATAGCTGACTCCCTTGCTATAGCAAGCTCCGAATAATTAGCCCAGAGTGTCATTTGGGTGGTCTTCATCGATTTCCATAGAACAAATACCACTGTGAAGCCAGAGCTGTACAATTATTTTCTGTAATAAAGGATTTTTGTTACTTGGCCAAAGTTACGTGTACATAAGGTGTTGAGAACCTTTGTGGACCAATCCCCTCTCTCTGGAGAAACAGGGCTCAGAGCACCAGCACTTGGTAAAGCCAGGCTGCTGGGTATTTACCGAATACAGCAGGAAGGCATTCTGGTAAATGCAGTTCTTCCCAGGTAGTAAACTTACTGAAGCATGTGCTCAACACAGGAATTAATTTCTCATCTACTTGACCACAGGTTAATTAACTATGTAGGTGAACAGATGGCGTGAGAACAAATGAGCTCAAATGGTGCGTCTGCCACGTGGTGACATTAGCCACTTTATTTCACCCCTCCAGACTCGCTCTCCAACTGTGTGTTGTTGTGAGCGGTAAATGAGACAACATACTGACGGGCTCACTGTATTAGCAGCTGCTTACACTGCATTCAAATGCAGCCAAGTAGCAACCCCATAGACTTATGGATTTTTTGGTTGTTTAAGTCAAACAGGGTCATCGAGATACTGATGTAGCAGGAGGAGACATAGATAAGAATGCTTCTCCAAGGCCACAGATATAATGAACAGCAAGGCTGGGACTGGTACCCAGGTCTCACCCAAAATCAGGACATTTTTTTCCTCTATCACCTTGCCTTCTTTGGTGACCTATTTTATGAGATAAGAACTAAGCAAATATGTCCTGATCTAAGACATACTTTCTACCTTTCCATCTTTTATTAAGGATTATAATTGAAATGCACAGCTACCGCAGATGTTATACACACACATACTTAAGTACACTGGAACAATAGACTTCTATTGTAATTAACTGTACTGCTAAAACGTAAAAACTATAACATGTCCTTTAGCTTGTAAAAACAAAATTCTAACTTCAGTCCTTTATCTTAGAGGGCATTTGATTTGAATAGGAAGGCAACCAATATCTAAATAATATCTTAATACTGAAATGAACCATCAACCAGTTTGCAGTTTGATTATATTTTCAGCATGTTCTTCTGGTATCTATACAACGAGTGAGATAAACAAAACAAGGGTTCTTCTCTCCTCAGTCTGCCTTCCTGTTCAGCCTGTGGACACTGGCTGACCACATTTGAAAGGTCCTGGATGCCTCCTCTACTGCTCTGTAATAATACAAATAACACACTGGTAGCATTGACCTCTCAAGGTCTTCGTGCTTTCGATTTTACATATTTCTGGATATAAGGAAACATGAGAAAATAGAAGGATCCAAGGTGGAAGTTAGAGGAGAAGATGAAAAGAGAAAGATAAATAAGTATACCTGTCTGGAACCCTGCTCAGATGCTTAATCCATATTTAAAAAGGATACTTATCTCTTTCCCTTACGGCAATTTCCATCTATTTAGAGACCTCAGGAATTCGTGAGTTTGTTTTTTAAATAAGAAATTTAAATTGAAGCAACGATCAATTATTCATGTCAATAGTGCAGTGGGTTAGCACAAATTAAACCCAAACCTTACTGTAACCTATAGCATCAGACCCTTTATCCAAACTCGTACCGTGAGCCCCAAGAGATTATGTCCCCAAATCCTTGAGGAGAACACATTGAAACTGACAAAGGAAACAACAAAGGGCTTGAAGGTTGCATTATCATGATTATGAGTCCTGGAATAATTAATACAGTATTTTATAAAAATAAATACTTACACTTCAGGTGTCAGGTATATAGGAATTTGAGGTTAGATAACCATTTTCTGTATTTACTCAGCTCTCATTAAATAATAAACAGCCATTAAGACAACTCCTATGGACATAGTTATTTTCTTTCTTAGATGTGTCTGCGCTCTTTTATACTGGGTATAAAAACTTATTCCAGAGACTTATATCTTAGTATTAAAAAATGTATTCAAGGGACTTACATAGAGAAGCAGACAGGATTTGGGGAACCCTGCAGGACTTGCAGGATTCCTCAAAAGGTGCCACACTTGTTCAACCTTCCACCGTCTACACCTGCATAATGCCTTCTTTCTCTGCCACTCATGTCACTTCCCCTGTGAAGCCTTCTCTCCCGAGTTGGATGTCCTCCAGTGAGTTTTCACAGCATCTGCAAACTTACTTCTTTTAAAAAAACCTTCGCTATTGTAAATGGGGTCACGTGTACCAAGATAGGGAATAGAGAGGCAAGGAAAGATGCCTGGAAGATGCAAGGAAGAATGCAGCATTCTGGACAGGCAACACTGGGAAACCCTTGGGTCTAAGAAGCCCTGGGGAGGAAGTGGTCATTGAATCCACAAATGGCAATCCTTAGGAGGTCAGCCTTAGGGCCACCTAAGGGGAGTTATGATCTTTTGGGATGCAGCTAACCCCCAGTGGCTCAGCAAGGAGGGAACAGAGAACAAATACCTTTTCTTTACCCTTCTGCATCCCACTGATGTCCTGCTTGGGTGTTCCATTGGCCGAACCCAATGGGAAGCCAGAGGGCAAGGGAGTCCCTTAATGCAGTCCTCAGAGGTCAGCTTTCTGGGGTACAGAGCAGGGTAGAGGGTAAAAAAATAAAGCGATCCAGCACAAGGTCCATTATAACACCATTTAATAGTTACTACTTTGGGACACATTTCGCTAATTCATCTAGACAAGCCAGGCAAGGTAGATACTCTTGTAACTTTTGTATGACTGAACAGACACTTCATAACCCAAACTAAACTGGAAAACATCTTCTCAGCATCTTTCCTTGCCTCTCTATTCCCTATCTTGGTATGTGTAACCCCATTTACAATAGCGAACTTTTTTTTTTTTTTTTTTTAGGTACGCGGGCCTCTCACTGTTGTGGCCTCTCCTGTTGCGGAGCACAGGCTCCGGATGCGCAGGCTCAGTGGCCATGGCTCACGGGCCTAGCTGCTCCGTGCCATGTGGGATCCTCCCGGACCGGGAAATGAACCCATGTCCCCTGCATCGGCAGGTGTGCTCTCAACCACTGCGCCACAAGGGAAGCCCCTAATGGTGAAGGTTTTTATAAAAGAAGTAAGTTCGCAGATGCTGTGAAAACTCGCTGGAGGGCATCCAACTCGGATGCAGGAGGTGAGAGAAGGCTTCACAGGGGAAGTGACATGAGTGGCAGAGAAAGAAGGAATTATGCAGGTGCAGATGGTGGAAGGTTGAACAAGTGTGGCACCTTTGGGGAACCCCGCAAGTCCTGCAGGGTAGATAAATAAAGTGGGGGGAAGTGGTGGACAGAGAGCAGAGCAGACTTGAGGGAAGAGTGGGGTCATGAAGGGTTTTGCATTTTAACAAAATTTCGAGATATTACAAGATTTTAATATTCTTATTTTGGTTCTAAAATATCACTTGGGCAGCAGGATGGGGTTGAGACTGGAGACAGGGAAACCATCTAGGAGATTTTCCAAGGAGGAAGGTGAGAGAAGGGGATTAGACTAACAGAAGGCTAGTGTGGATGGATGGAATGGGGGAGTCTCTGGAGAGTTATTAAAGAGAAAGATTTAAATGGTGAGGATGGGCAGGACTTGTGACTACCAGCTGGTGAGGGAAGGGACGGGCTGGCTGGCTTCTGGTCCGAGAGAAGCCATTTCCTATTGTTACTCAACTTTCTGAGAGGCCCCAGACGAAGACCACTTCCCAGAACCTAGAAGATAGTCCAAAATGTTACTTATCTCAACATATTACATTATGAATCTATGGGATAGAGACAAGTTTTCTACAATATTTGTTGCAGGTTCTTTCATGGACATAAAATCTATAGCTGTATATGAAAAGGATTGGATATTTTTCACAACTGTCTCTTTTGTACACATTTGGCCTCTGGTACATACATTTGTAGTCAGCATTATATAAATTCACGTGCTAATCATTGATCAAGTAACTACTATATAGTACATTGTAGTGTTATTTTGCAAAAGGATTAGGGGAAAATTTTCAAAAATATATGGAAAAAACAAATCAGCCTCTGAAAATGGCCTCACTTCTTTTTGGTAGGTTTTGTCTGAGCTACTTAGCTATAGGATAGTTTTATCTGAACATGTTTGGCTGAATGCTGGGTATGAAGAAATAGTGCTTCTATCTGTTAAGGTAGTAGATTTAAAGTGTTGTTTTCTCTCTAGTATTGAGTTAAAATAATTCCTGCATAGGTAGACGACACTGCCTACATTTATCGGCTTTGCTTTGCAACGCTATTTCCTGACAACAGTTCTCATCCGCAGACATGAGAAAGAAAAGGCCACACAACATGGCGACATTCTAAAAACCAGAAATGAGGCTTCCCTGGTGGCGCAGTGGTTGAGAGTCCGCCTGCCGATGCAGGGGACACGGGTTCGTGCCCCGGTCGGGGAGGATCCCGCATGCCGCGGAGCGGCTGGGCCCGTGAGCCATGGCCGCTGAGCCTGCGCATCCGGAGCCTGTGCTCCGCAGCGGGAGAGGCCACAACAGTGAGAGGCCCGCGTACCGCAAAACAAACAAACAAACAAATAAAAACCAGAAATGATGTGTGAAAAGGACACTAAAGACGAGCAGAAGTGTATTTCCATCCACCCTGGTTAAATCTTCAGGGAAACAGAGAAAAGCAACAAAAATGAAAAATCCATTCCTTTTGGAAATGAGTCTTTAACCTAGAGGTTGGTTTGCTTTGAAAGGGAATTAGATTCTGGGCCCACATATCACACATTCAAGATACACAGTGTGCTCTCATCTCCCACTAAATATGTTGCTATGACTCAAGCACAGGGAATATTTAAAAAGGAGCAACCTAGGGAAGGAAAACTCTAACTCAGACATCAATAATTCATTTATCAGAAATGGGAGCAGTAGTATGAAATGCCAGGAGACTTTCATTTATAGGGAAGCGTTTTCTATTTTAAGCCTAGAATAATGCAGTCAGCTTCATTCTACAAGTTAATACGAATGGAGGCAGAGCGGAATGGGAGAGCAGGTTTTATGGTCTCCCCTAATAATGCTATTTCTTTAGCATCTGTTATTTAGGTTTGACACACCACCATCTGGGGACTTGAAAAAGCGATAAGAGAAGGATTTTTATAACTTTTTTACTTCAGAGGTGATTTTCTTCACCCCAAAGCTTTAGTGCTAGAAATGTAATCAGGTAAGTCTGAGAGATGTGATCTGCATAAAGTTTTGAGGGTGCATTGTCTCTTAGTAGAGTCATCCCTCAGTATCCACGGGACATTGGTTCCAGGCCCCCCCCTGCAGATACCAAGCTCCGTGGAAGCTCAGGTCCCTTACACAAAATGACACAGTTCAGTTAACCCTCCGTATCCTTAGGTTCCACGTCTATGGTTAGGAAGAGCCAACTATAGGACCCAAAACCCTTCAGGTTACGGCTTCTTACTAAGTCGTCTCCTAATTCAACCTATTAGTTAGTAGCCTATATTATTGCATCACTGTATCCCCCAAGCATTTAGCACAGAGCCATTCACAAAAGTAGCATCTTAATGAGTACCTGCTGAATGAATGAACAAACGCACCCAGGTGTAAATAATTCCAATATGCTCTGAAGCCTACTGGTCAGACTGTACAATGAGGAGGTACTTGCACAGCATATGCCTCAACTTTTTCATTCAGGCAATGTTTAGAAATTCCTCCCCCTCACTAACTCACTTCAAATTCAAGGACTCATGGTCCACTAAAGGGAGACAGAGTATTGGAACTAAAGAAAAGCAGATTTACTGTAGACCAAATGAGGCACAGTTCCCAGCCCCTGAAGAAGCAGAAAACATATCTAAACCTCTCACCTTGGAAATAAACAAAGACTTCCAAGTCTTAATTGAAATGTGAAATGTTCATATGCACATATTTTGAGATAATTGTAATTTTTAACTGATTATTTTTCGAGAACTGGATATAGGAATTGAACACATAATTATAATACCAGCTATAATTACCTAGTGCCTATTAGATAGTCAGCCCTACGCTTGGTGTTTTACATATTTTATTGCTAATCTTTGCAAGTATTATTATGCTCATTTTAGATATTTTTAAAAATACTAAAGCTCAGAATAGTTAGGCCTAAAGACCATAAAGCAATCAAGGTGAACCAAGGATAAAAGTCAACTCTCTTAAACTACAAACCACTCTTTATTTCCTGATGCCAAATGACTTCTATCGAAACAGAACTATCTGTGGATCCACACTTAAAGACAGATCCATCAATCATATTTATAATTATGGTCTAATGAGCAGAGAGGATATTTTAACCCTAAATGTCTGAAGACATGCTTGTGGTTGGCCAAGAAAAAATTGGGCAGCAGTACTGATAGGAGATAAAGGGACATGTGATGCCCCAGGTGACTGCTGATTTTCATAAAACAGAGGTTGGAGTGGTGGTGTTGCCCCTCTGAAAATGCCCCATTTCACTGTCAAGACTACAAACTAAGCACACATCCAGAACAATGCCTGTGTCCTCCAACACTCAAACCCACACTGCACTCAATGAACCGTGAACAGTACTTAGAATGAGTCAAAGCAGGACACACTAGAATACCCCAGAGGAAGCGGGATGGTAGTGACTCTTCCCGAACAAAAGTCTTGGGGAGCTGCCAAGTTGGAAAGGAATCTTCACAAAGGATACAGTTTTTAAAAGGCAGCCTGTAAAAAGCCATCAAAGCGAACACTCAAAGAACTGTCTTCACACACAGCAGCCTTTGCAGTTAGCACTGTCAGTCACAGGACAGATAGGCCCTTGGAGAACAGTCACCATTACCACTGAGTTTCGATGCAAAAGTCACCACATGTAGATTCAGACAGAACTGGCTACAGGGCACAATACATTTTCAGTTTCCACCTACAGCCCCTCTTGTCCCTTCATACCCTGTACAAGGATACTGTGGGTGTTAACTTGATCTCGACTTTCCTCTAGCTTTCCTGTTTATCTTTTCTCTATACACACAAATGTTGATGGGATAACTTTAGCCAACAGATATGGTACAATCAGTTCTACTATCATGCTTGCCTTGAAAACACACATTTCTTCCAATAACATTGATATATTAGAGAGTGATTTGAGTATAATGTGAAATTTGCATTTGTTTATGCACAATTTTGTCCCAGAAACTCTAGGTGACTGTAGAAAACAGACCTAGTTGCACTGAGCACTGTAGGAATGCACGAAACACACAGAGCTGCACACCTTAGGAGCACAATGGTCCACATGTGTCTACATCTGGTGCTGTTACTTCCTCTTTGACCTCAGATAACCCTCCTTCCACTTCAGAATAACTTGCAAGCTGCCATGCTTCCAAAAACCATCCTGGAGGGTAGCCTCCACTCTGCTTATTTTCCCCCTTCCTCCCAGCCTATTTTGTTATTTTCCTCTCTACTCTCTGTTCTTCTTCAAAGTTTTCACCTTTACCTCTTTTTTTTTCCTCTTTTTTTTCTTGCACACAGAGTGGCAGGCATGTGAGTAGAAGTAGATGCAATGGGTACACACTTCCATAAGCAAATTTCAGGTCTTATTCAAGATGAAGTGCCAGGAGGGGCAGTACAGGTGTCAGGTAGTGGGAGATACACACTATTGGGTGTAAGATAGGCTACAAGGATGTATTGTAGAACACGGGGAATATCGCCAATATTCTGTAAAAACTGTAAGTGGAGTGTAACCTTTATAAACTGTATAAAAAATTTAAAAAGAACAGTGCAACTTAAGAAGTCAGTGTCACAAGAGAATTGTATTATAAACATACTAGTTAGAATTTAATTTCATAATGATAAGACACAGATTAAGCATAAAATTGATGGAAACGGACTTTGAACCCAGCCTCGCTATGAATCATATCTTTACTATTTTGAAGGATCAGACTGGCACGCAGTCTCGAGCCTTCTTTATGACGGGATGTGAAAGGTCAGCTCAGCGCTCTGTATTCTCCAAATATTTTGGTCAATAATTCAGCCTTTCTTCCTCTCAAATTTACTGTTATTGAAACCAATTATCTCTAGTTACAACTCATTTAAATGACAGATACTTGGACCATTTTCCTTTTCATTACCATAAGGGTCTGGCCTTGTGTATAATATGCAGAACAAGAGTTTATAAACAAACCACTTGAGTTTGATTCTTTGTTTCCTAACTTCTTCATCGCTTACTACCTGTTTAACCCTTATCCACTTGACCTGTCTGAGCCTTTTTTTTCCTTCACAGCTAAGGGCTGAATTCAAAAAAAAGATAATTTAAAGAAGGACTTTTTTAAATTTAAAAAATTAAAAAAATGATTAAGTGCCACATTTATTATAGTTTTATAAACTTCTTAACCACTTAACATGAATAAAGTGTTAACATGAATAAGTTCTAATAGGTCCCTATCATTTTTCTGTGTGTCATTGATGAAGCTTCTAAGCTTTTCCTATTACTCTATGGTTTTAGACTTTGCAGAGTGCAAGTATTTTTAGGAGTATATGTGTCACACTAGAGTAGAATGGACTGAAGAGTGAAATTTATCGGTGACCTTTTAAGTATGGAAGCTTCAAGTTTCTTCTTCAGTGTTTCATGCTAGTTTGCAAATTAGGTTAAATAAATTAGCTCACATTGACTCAAATTATAACCCTTTGTGTGAAATTGACCGTAACTTTAAACAGTGTAATCTAGACAGTAATGACCAGGCTTGAAAGAAAATGATCCAGTTTACTTTAGGTCCCTTTCTCTTTTTGTTTGGAAAGTTCTGGAAAATTCTATCTACATCGATTTGTATATTAATGCTTTCACCACTGAATTTGATTTATAATATTGACTCATTAATATTAAAAAACAGCATATTTTTCACAGTAACTTTTTTGAGGCTTCTTTGTAAATGGTAAGAAGAGGGGGGGAAAAAAAAAGAAAAACCCATGTACAGTCACAATTATCTAGGCCGCATTGGTTTTATCTAAACTTACTGACTTACTTAAATAATACCAGCTGAGAAACTTTTCCCTACAGAAAAATGCAGGCTAGAAATAGTACATAATAAATGGGTAAAGCACCTCTCTTTATAACTTCTGTGATTCCAAACAAAAACATGTAAATAAAACTTCAAATGATAGTATCTAAATCACAGCATTATCCTGGAGAAACTGCAGTAAAAGCAAAAAAGTTAATGTGATCTAGAGATTAGATACACCTACTAATCTTTTAAAAATACCCGGATCATCGTAAGCAAGAAATGGATGTGTATTTCATTTGCTTTCAAAAAAACTACTGTACTAACTGGTAAGTGTAAACGTGGTTACATGGGTTTCTAAGGCTCTTGACTGTGAGGATAAGAAAGGTAATGTGTTCCATATGTGGCAAACCATATAGGTATTTCAGGTATATTAGTAAAAAACACAATCACTACAAAGGAGAAAAGAAAAAGAAGCAAATCAGAAAGCACTGGCAGAGACCTCAAGCACAGCATTCAATCAAATGCGTTGAACTTAACAGAATAAAGTAACCCTCTTGGGAGGTACTTTGTTTTGCCTCTCCCTTTAGCACCCCTATCCCTAAACAAATGGGTCACAGTCCAATGAACACCTGAGGAACAATATTCCCCAACCGCACCCTCAAGTCATTCCCCAGAATTCTCTCTGTAACCATTCTTACTATGTGGACCACGCCTTTTTATATCCAGAAGCTTTAGCAGAAAGACACTTGTTTATCTTGGAGCAAATTAGGGATCAAAAAAGTACTTGCCTCCGCAATAGCAGAAATCAAAGCCCCCTGCCAGCCACATACCAGGTACCCCCACTTGGGCCTTACTTGTTCTCGTTGCTCGCGTCATAACGAGGCATGGGGTCTAAGTCGTTCCCATTCACGTCACAACTCGCCAGAGCATCCTATGGTCACAGAGGAGAGAGAGAAAGGAGACAGACGTTCATTAATTAGCCACGCACCTGAAGGCTCACGCCTCCTTAAACACATTTCTGCAAGAGAGTAATTAGAGTAAATAATACACTCACGGTCCGGTGGTGTCAGGATGCCTTTTTCTGTAATAATCAGTGTCATATCTTTCCCCATGAAGGTGAAGAAATACTCTCTACAGACCAAAGATGTGCCCAGTCCACTCTTGCCAGCACTTTTCCCTCATATCTAGCACTGACTCCTCACCCCAGTGCTTTGAAGATGTCCTCGACAACCACTTTCTCTGCGAAGTACTGCTAGAACACCTAGAAGGCAGTGATTTATTCTTCGCCGACTCTCTCTGTATTCCTTACTTCATTTCTTGAGTGTGCAAATTCCTTATCACAATTCAAAGATTTTTGGAGACAGAAATCATTCACAAATAATTGGCAAGCCAATTAAAAATCATCATTAGAAATCTATTATATCCGGTATCTTGGGACCTCTATTAGGCAATATTTGTCTGGTTTCAGATGTTTTATCTACTATAAAAGGGTCTACAATTCAAGACTTCGTACTAACACCAAATGGTCTTTTGCCCCAACCAAAATAATGATCAAAATTTTGTTATATGTCAAAGTTTCAAAATGAAGCAGAAGTTTCTCTGAAACCAAAGCTGAATTTATTTGTTTGCTTTTTAAAATGATTGTGAAAAATCTTCAAATTACTAAAAAAAAAAAAAAATTAATGGATTGTTCCATCATCTAAATTTATATCACCATAGATAGAACTAATTTAGGATGTTCTGAATTTTCTGATACTTTATGATGATTTATTTCTGTTATCAGTTTTAGTGAAAGTAAATGCTATCTTTGTTTTCTGTCTTTATCAAAGGCTCTTGTTTCTGAAAATAACTGAAAGTACATGGAGTCTGAAATGTTTGGGGGGAGTAAGCAAAACACACGTGACATATAAAGGTGATAAGTCTCTGCTTCCCGTACAAAGGAACATACAAAGCAGCCCACCCAGCAGTCATTACAGCATGAAGGATAATACTGTGCAATTTCACTTATAAGGAAACAGAAGCCCGAGACAGGTTACGTGACTTGGCCAAAGGCATGAAACGAATTGCCTATGGCATTAAGACTGGAACCCAGCCACCCCATCCAATGTGCTTTTCTCTACTCTTCACCAGCTCTAACATTAGGGGAATCAAAAGGGCGCCAGTACTGGTAATTGCACAGGTGAATTCTGGAGAACTTTCTTTCCAGGGAGAAAAAAGTGAAAAAGGTAAAGAATGCAATCACGTTTAGGTTAAGGCTCTTTGTGTTTAATCAAATGCATTTCTATGCAGTGCGGAGAAGGAACACCCTGTAAAAACTGCATTGCATACGATAAGAAAGACTTCTTTGCTAGGAAGTGGACAGCCACAGTTCTGTTCTTTATATGACCTGGGCTAACTCACTTTAGTCTTCAGGCCTCAGTGTCTACCCTATCAAATGAGGAGGCTGAACTGAAGTTCCTTTTTAGCTCTA